>NW_026294769.1:13400000-13584059 GCF_026119805.1 Tympanuchus pallidicinctus
CAATAAAAGAAAATTTCTCGTTGAAGTCCTAGTAGTACAGGAAATGTAATCAAAGAAAATTTATCCTTCATGGCATACTCATGAAAGGAAGGCAAAATGTTCCACATCTAAAAATGGAATCTGCTAGTTCCTAGTTGTAACATAGGCACATACCTGATGTGTGCAGGCATAGCAAATGCCACAGTTTAACATTTAATAATCCTACAATGAAGATGTCTTTATACATCCTGTAAATGGCATTAATTTATCATTTGTCTTTTTTTTTTTTTTTTAATCAGCTATTCACCTTGTGCTTACTAATAGATGATATTTACCAGTCTACCGTACATCTTTGTTCGAGCAAGACTTTGATGGCCATTAGAAATCAGCAGTGTGGTACAGGGGTGATTTTGGTCACAGAAATAGAGGCAAAGCACTTGCAAGCTGTCTTGAAGTTGAGAAGAAACTTCATTCCATTCATCCCCTGTCGGAACATATCCTCATGTGATGGGATTTGAAGAAGGTAGGGGGGAAAAAAAGGAAAATAAACAAACATCACTACAACTTCTGGCAAAAACACCTCATCGTCTTCATTTTTCCTTCTGGCTATTCTTTTGCAAACTTATCTTCCATCAAGGACTTCTACGTGGAAAAGGCTTCCCTTGACCAAGTCTGCTGAGACATTCCTTCTCTGGTAGACACTACAGCTAGCAACATGAGCAGAAATAAGTCTATTTTGCCAGTCCATGCCAAGTTTAAGAGCTCCCTAGTTGAAGTACTATTCTTAAGAAAAATTTTAGCTGTTGAAAGTATGTAAGTGTTGCACTGTTAGAAAGGAAAATGCACACTCTACTTCTGCAGGAGTCAGTCATCTGTGAATCTCTGACTTGTCCAACCTTGCAGTCATGTCTGGTGAGACAAGATCTTTGCAGAAATCAGTTTGGAAACATCAGTGTGATGTTTCTCCTCAAATGTCATTAAAGACAATGGTCTCTGTATACCAGCATATCCTCACCAGCAGGCCTTGGGATCTTAAGCACATAAACTATGTAACAATAAGCACATTCTTGATGTGCTCTCTCCAACGCCACTTCATCCCCAAGGAAGAAGTTCTGTCTCACACTTGTTGAAGTTTTTGTTTCTCTAGCAGGCAAGTGGATGCGATGTCCAGGATGAATGAACTGGCTGCTTATTTGTAGGTGAATAGCAGGAGCAGCAAAATTGCCCCATCTTGGCCCATAATGTACAACATGTAGCAAAATTACAGCCATATCCCAAAGACAGCACAGAAAACACAGAGCCAGTGAAGATGGGTAATTGATATTTCCAGAAAGTTGAGAGGAAAGCCCCAGCTACTATGGTCATGCATGTTGTTGTTGAGCGTACACACAAACACATATACAAATAGGAAAGCATCAGAAGGAGAAGAGGATTACGTAACACTCAGACCTCTGTTGTGCAGCATGCATCTAGTACTAAACACAGGTGTCTGAAACAAATTGCTCTGGAGGATTTGCACCCATCTCCCTACCGACAACATTTGATAGAGAAATTGCATTCCTCCCAGGATGGCAGATGTGGATGTACTTCTATAATTTTCTTGAGGATATGACGATTATTAATACTTAGTCCTTAGATAGCACTTCACATTTACAAATCTCTGTACAAACTACATTTAATTAATGACAAGTCCTTAAATACATTGCAGTTGAAGTATGTGGCTTAGAATGACTGATGCGTGCAGACAGAAGAATCGTTAACCTTAATGAATCATGTCTGAGACAGTGGATGGAATGCATATCAGAAATACACCTGCAAGCGTGACAGGTTGGTAAGATAGAAATTTAGCCATCTGCAACAAGCTGTTTTGTTGCCTTCCAGCTTGTGACTGCTTTCCTGGTAGATTGATAGACATGAGGTAAGCTAGCAGGGATTGCAGTGTGCAGCGACAAGCAGACACAGTGCTTGCTTACGGTGTCACAGCTCTGCTTCATTTGTGCGACACCAATACTGATAGGAGAGATATTTCCTGATTACAGATGGTTTCAGCAAATGCAGAATTAAGCCTGTGAGTAACCTGCAACTCACAGTCACTTTGAGACTTCTGAAAAGGAGCATAGTGCAGGATTAAAATTATACTCATTAATTACCAACATCAGCAACACCAACACAGCAGAGCATGCATCAAATACCTGGATGAAGATCATCAACTGCTCGAGCAGATCACCTTGATGATTTTGTAGTATGAAATTACTTATGCTGAACCAGTTATCTCCCCAGTCAAGCCAAGAGCGGTTGTCCTCAGTATAGAACAGCCCTTAAGAATTTTGAGCATCTTTTAGCCACAGCCACCACATTCTCAGGGAAACCCAGCAAGACACTCGCTGTACATTCTGCATGGCTTTTTGGAAACACCAGACACTATCTCAATATAATATATTTACAATTGAATATCTCTAGGGTGCCTGGCAGACAGATCAATATTTTTGATAAAAGTGATGTTTTGATATTAAGAAATATGTCTGTCTAGGTAGTCTGCATTTAATTTTTCCTTTAATGTATTACTGTTGGACTTCCTCTGTCTGCTTCAGTGTTTATAGGCAGCACCATCATTCTGTGTCCAGATAAGCACAACTCCTTTTGCATTAAATTTTCTCTTAACTCCTTAGGCAGGCAGATCAGCTCCACTGGCTGCTATCAGAGGTCTACATCAGGATAGCAAGGTGCAGGTAGATCTCCTCATTTCTTTTGTTGACGTCCCAACCCTGGAGGCATTCAAGGTCAGCTTGGATAGAGCCCTGGGTAGCCTCTGATCTAGTGGGTGGCGGGTGTTGGAACTGGGTGATCTTTAAGGCTCCTTCCAAACCAAGCCATTCTATGATTCTATGACTTTGCTGAATAGCAAGGTTAGCTTAGGCACTCTTGGGTGTCAAACCTATATTCTATTGCCAAGCATAGAGTAAAGCATCTTAATATTATTCTTATTTCTTAAAACGATCTGCCATATTAACATGATGTCAGTTCTTTCAGTCATGTTGGTCAGGATACTGAGAGTTTGTTCCTTGACACCCACATACATTATCTTCCCCCTGAATAAGCAAAAGAGAGACCATAGAGACCACGGTCCTTATTGGGAGAACAGGTAGCCCGGTAGCTATGGCAGCAAGTCTTTGTGAGAGTGAGTCCTGCTTCTGCAGTAACACTGTACAGAGAAAAATACACAGAGATTTGTTTACTGGTAACCTGCTGTGGTAAAGAGAAATTGAATGGATTTGATACTCCTTAGAGAAACACGTCTGTTCTTCATATTAATTACACTGGAGGTAACTTATTAATGCTGTGTCAGCTTGTGTTTACAGTTTTCACAGGAAAAACGAGAGAACTGACGTGACAGAAATGATGGTAGATATACTTACTTGTTTGTTTTGTACATATTAAGTGCGTTTATAAATAAAGATACTCTCACAATTATGAGGCAAAGCAGAACTGAAATTAAATTCTAATAACTGTCAAACCCTCAAATTTTGCTTCTTTGGTGAACAAGCAACGCAAAGAACATTTTCTTTGTGGAATTAGAAAGTCATGCCAAACATCTCACCTTCAGGCTCAGTTATCCCCAATGAGTTTGGGTTTAAGTAACTGTTTTCTGGAACACACAGAATCACAGTATCATTAGGATTGGAAAAGACCTCTAAGATCATTGAGTCCAAGCATCAACCCATTCCCACCATGCCTACTAACCATGTCCCTCAGTGCTACATCCACATGTTTCTCGAGCACCTCCGAGGACAGTGACTCCACCACCTCCCTGGGCAGCCTGTGCCATGCCTCACCACTCTTTCTGAGAAAAAATGTTTCATAACATCCAACTCAACATGAGGGGCTGTAGTGTGAATAGCCACAGTTCTTGGTCTCCTAATTTGGTTGTAAAAAACACAATAAACAAACCTGAGCTGGGCTTCTCTAAGACACTTCCTGGGGGAAGGCACCCAAGCCCCTTTCCCAGCACAGCGGGGATGGCTGGTGCCGAGTTTTGCTTTAATACATACACTTGTACCAATGTAAGCAAGAAACACCAGGAAGATGTTTTACAAATATTGCAACAGCAAGCTGATTTGTTAAAGAGAATGAATTACCAAGGAGAAGGCTAGCAAAAAGTCTTACATTTCAAATAGTGCAGCAACCTAACTAAACCTTTGTTCTAGTATATGTGCAAAAACGTGCCCTTGCTCAATTTTATGTGTAATTACCATGGCAGCTCTACCAGAACCCTTAGGAGAGTATTGGAAAAAGTCTGTGTGCATAAGTATGACACCACAAAAAGCTTCTTCCCCTCCTTTCTGTTTTATCATTGAACTCTACTCAAGGTCCCTTATCATTCACTTTCTCCCTCAAGAGTTCATCGCCCTCTGCTCCTCCCTTGCCTCATTGAAGTTGGGGATGGCAAGGATCTCTTCAATCTGAAGGAGGATTGGCAGCTGCTCTGCTCGCAAAGTCAGGGTCTTCAGAAAAAAAACCCCTGCAATCTGTAATTCTATAGCAGCCTGCTTTGTTTGGGATATTAATCATGTGCTGTTGGACTTTGTTGGTGCTTCATCATAGATCCAACTCTAAAAATAAAAATATCAGTAATAAAAACACCCCGTCCAGCCAGGATGTGCTGCTGAGTTTAGCCTTCAGATGTGCAAGGAGGAGACCCGACAATACACTCCACTGAGGTGTCCCTGGCACTTTTTCCTTGATGAGCATGGTGCCACAGTGAGTCAACACCATGCATGGCTGCCAACGTGATGTCAGCCACCCAGGGTCAATCAGAAAGAAACAAAAGTAGGATGCTGTCCCTCCCCACGTCATTAGAGTGTGTCCCCAAATACACCACGGCACTACTGCAGAAGGGCAGCCTGGCTCACAGAAGGCTCTAGGTGAGACCTCCTGTGACCTGCTTAGAGGATGGTCCATAGTCACACAGTCCTGTTTGTCCCAGAGCCACCTTCCTCACAGCTCGCAGTCTTGCAGGCCCAGCACCAAAAGGCTGGGACTCAAGAAGAGCAGCCAGGGACTCACACCTCTGCAAATCCCACACAACTCATCTTCCTATAGAAATGGCAATCTCTGAACCTACCTGCAGTATTGTTCTGAATAATGCAGCTTCCTTTTAGAAAGGCTGTGAAATGCAATACAGCAGGATGTGTTTGCACACAGATACTAATGATGTAAAACAGATGCTTAAAGATTTCATAGCGTAGAAACATTTATAATGTTTCCTGATTAGAAACAGGCAAACTTTTCTGTTTAGCCATTAAATGCAAGTTTGGCTGCATTCTGATGGCATCTATTGTTTGTAACAATAAACAGCTGGGTTAATCAGACGCATGAAATTAAATATGAAATCATTTCTCTACAGTTCACTTTGTCTCCTATTTCTTATCACATACAGCTAGGAGGCTGTTGAGAATCCAGTATAACTCGCTGATACTGTGCTATGTTTACAATTCTGAGAGCCTTGTTCAGTGCTTTGTTATTTTAAGCAGATATAAACAAAATAACACTATAGTGCTAATGAATATTTACCATTTCTGTAGCTGGTTTGTTTTGCATAATGCCAACAGCTTCACTTCTATTCAAAGCTGCGTATATTTGTAGCTGGATATTGGGATTGTTTAGTCTGGAGTAGAGAAGGCTAGGCTTCTTCCCCTGAGTAACAGAGATAGGGTGAGAGGTAATAGCCTTAAGTTGACGTTGAATTGAGGTATTGAGAAAAATTACTTCTCAGAAAGAATGGTGAGGCAGTGGCACAGGTTGCCCAGGGAGGTGGTAGAGTCACCATTCATGAAGTTGTTCAAGAAATACGGAGATGTGGCACTGCGGGACGTGGTTTAGTGAGCATGGTGGGGATGGGTTGGTGGTAGGACTTGATCTTAGAAGTCTTTTCCAACCTTAGTTGAGTCTATGATTCTGGTGCAGGTTAGAGAAACTCATCTGACCATACCTCAGATAGCTGACAGCAGTTCACCTAGAACTAATCCACACTAGATATAGAAATATAACACGAATTGTCAACAAATTTTTCTTGCATTAAGTTGGCACATACATCCACAGCACGTGGAATAAAGGAAGCTTAAAGGCATGGTTAATGGGCACAAAGTGGAAAGCAAAACAATACTCATCTAGAAAACCTCAGAAAAATCCAAATAGTTCTAAGTTGAAAGCTTGACAAGTCAAATCACTGCAGCAATAACACATCATCAGTGACAATTACATTTGTTGAGGAGAACGCCTATAGAACACTCATCTCGTCTCCAGATGCAGAACAATCTGGTCATCAGGCACTAATCAGGATGCCAGCAATCAGTCCAGGTAGCTGAGGGGACTGTCATAGCCTTGCACGAGAGCAGCAGCCTTTTGGTACTCACCATTTAGCTCTGTCGTTGTCAGGGTGACTGGAAAAGAATTACACAGAGTGGGACTAAACAGAAAAAATAAAACATTTTTCATGAAAAAAAATCCATACAGTTCTACATTGACTAAATATTGTTTTGAAGTCATACAAATCATGACAAAAAATACTGGAACTAATTAAAATTAAGCATTTGATTTTATCTGTCCATGAAAAAAAATACAAGAGTTAGGGAAAAGCTGAAGTATGACCTTGCAAAGCATTTACAAAATGAATTTCTTTATTCCAGTCATCTGATGGCTAAACTCAGGAACACATCCTGGCTGGATGGGGTGTTTTTATTACTGATACTTTTATTTTTAGAGTTGGATCTATGATGAAGCACCATCTTTTATCCAGAGGGATAAAAAGAGATGCTCTGAATGGAGGGAAAGGGGGAAGGTAACAAATAGCACTATTGTGAAGTGATTTATGAGCTGGGTTTCTCCTCAGATCTCATAGCTCCTGGTCTGCACTGTGATCACCAAGGGCTGATCTTGCGCAGCAAGTTTCACAAGAATGCAGCTGCAGATCAGGTGCTACCACACCACTATCCCTGCTCAATGCCTCCTGCCCTATGGCTGAGCTAATCCAAGGTGACTCATGCTAAAAGCTGCAGTGACCCTTCAGCTTCCTAGAAGGGCATGTGGTGAAGGGGAAGTGGAAGGGGCTTGCATTTTCCTGTTCATATATGAAAAACTTAAGACACGATATAGTACATCACCTACAACTAGGTAATCTAAAATGACAGAATAGAACTAATTAGTTTTCTAATCAAAAGTACAGCTAGCACATTAAAAAAATAAGTTTTTAAAGTGAAGTGCTAAATCTTAACTATGCTAACATTAAAGTGACTGATGAAATTTAAAGTCGCTATGCTTTCCTACCTCATGGGAATTAAATGGCTCGCTAATTGTCACCATCATGTTTTTGATACTTTTATGGGTTTTATTTCCCACCTATGGGGCTGCTGCTTTTAAAATATAGCTTGTCACCTGTGATTAAATAAAGGCTTGTTGGAAACCAGCCAAGCCAGCCATACAAGAGGAGAATAGCCCCTCCACCCTGATAAATCCCATGGCTGTCATCACCAAATGGAACGCTTCCAGGGGCAGTTTTTCTCCATGCCTCTGCTGAAGAAGCAAAGAAGCCAGACTTTTCTGTGATGGTAATTAACTGCTAGCTTGTTACTGGTGAAGTATTGAGTTTGAGCACCTGGTATCAGCATGGAAGGCTGGAGACTCTGTACAGGTAAAAGTGCTGGCACTGGCAGCAGGACACCAACATTCATGAAGTACTCACTGCAATTTTCCTCTGCTATGTTCTTTTTAACAGAAATGGCAACAGTTCCTCTCAGACTTAAAGGAGCGCTGAGAAAATAGTATCTGTCAAGTGCTGAGAACTAGTCATAAATGCCATAGTCATAAATGCCACATGAAGACCCATAGCACAAAGATAACTCATTTTTTCACAACAAAACTTGTACAGAATTTGGCAAATAGCCCAGTAAATAATGAAAGAACAGCAAAAATTGAGTGCCTTCTCATATACACAGTACCATCCATTCTACATGCAGACCAAAGTCAGGAATAGTTTCATCTGGTCATACAACAAATGATGCCATCATCAACAAGAAGAGAAGACAACTACCTGTTTTTGACTGCTAAGGTTCTTCACTTGGCAAATACAAAATTCTTTTAACACCACCTACTGTATACAATCGCTTTATGCACTATAATTTTTGATCTCTCAGGTGACCAGCAACAGGATGTGAGGAAATAGCATCAATTTGCACCAGGGAAGGTTTTAACTGGGTATAAGAAAGAATTTCTGCACAGAGAAAGTGGTCAGGCATTGGGTCAGGCTACCCAGGAAGGTGTTGGAATCTCATCTCTGGAGATATTTGAGATACACAGATGTGACATGAAGTGTCACGGATTAGTGATGGACCTTGGTAGGTCAGGTTAATGGCTGGACAAGATGATCTAGATCCTTTCCAACCTTAAGGACTCTATGTTTTTCAGACTCAGCACAGGACAAGAAAAGTGCTCCCCCTTGGAGGCATAAACATTGCAAGAAGACATTTTTCACCAAAGCAGGAGAGAAACAGGAAAAACCTTGCCCAGTCCCTATGGAACTATGAAGACATTATGATAGATATGGAGAACAAGGAAAGAGGCTCAAGTCTGATTGAAAGAAGCTCAGGTTACTTAAAGCACATGGTCTGTTTTCATTTTTTGGCTAAGACACCTCACTGAAAATATGCTATGTGGTGACAGAAAGAGGGAAATTGCCATCTGCCAGTATCCAATACAGCCAACAATATTTTCCTATCCAAGCACCAAAACTGCTTTTTTTTTTTTTTTTTTTTCCTCCACATATATTTCAGCAGCTGGCAATGGCAGCAGAGCAGAAAGCCACTTCAGTTCTTTGACATGCACATAAACGAAAACAAAAGAAACAGTGAAAAGGCAGCAAGCGGTTAGAAACTGAGCACCAATCTGGATGTAGACGGCTGGTCCTCCATAAATCTGTGACAAGCTGATCTGCAGTTTGACTTGCTCAGGGCAGAAATATAACATTCAAGTTTCTTCCCACGTTCAAGGTATCCAGCTAACAGACAAGGAAATCAGCTGCAACACAACTGATGGAAAAAGAGCTTGATTTGTGCCAGGGACTACAATGATTTGCTAGTTATACCTGATGGAGTTCTCAGTTGCAGGACAGGAGAATTGCAGTTTGCTAAACAGGCCGCTGCGGCTTATGACAGTCTTGTTGATACTAGCTACCAAGAAGTTACTGATCAGAAGGACACAGAAGCCCCTGCAGTGTCATCTCTGTCTCCATCACTGGTGGCTGTGGAGGATGTGCAGGATGAAGGCAAGAGGACACTGCAGAGAAACAGCCTTTGCAAAGCCTATGGGTAAAGAAAAGTCACGCAGCTCCTACTGGCGCAGGCCATGGGCACGCCTAGCATGTAGTTCACATTTCAAAGCTTATCCAATTCTGGGAAAAAGTGTTATAGGACAAGCCTGCTCAGCCCTGCTTTTTGTCACAAATGTTAAGCAGTGGGATCTGGTTCTGTTTTGATTTTTTGCATGGGTGTCCCACTGACATTTGTATTGATGTTGGCATTCTTGGTAACTAAACTTTCTAAAGTTTCCCATTGCTTTTGCCACTGACATCTCATCCCAATAGGCAGGAGTGAATGTGTATCCGTGTGTGCGCAAGCTAAACAAACTACCTTCAGGCACAGGGTGAACTTGCAGAGCTGTTTCTTTCCCCACCGTTCAGCTCTCTGATCTTTAATATTTTCCTTTTATTCTATCAGTTCCCATGGGGTGACTTCATGCGAACTTTTTAGAAATCATCTAGAGTGGTTTGGTCTGAGAAAAGACAAGCTACAAAAGGCATAACTTGAAATAAGGAAAATGCCACTTTTTTTTTTTTTTTTTTTTTTTTTTTTTTTTTTTTTAAACATGGGAAAGGAAACCAGGGACACTTTTCACCTTCTTTAAATGATGGTATCACCTGTTGCTTCTCTTCTGCTTTTGCAGGTATGAGAAACATCCACGGATTGCATTTCATTTTTCGAAGAAGATGATAGAGGTTGTTAAAACAGATAAGGAGATAAGGTGTTTTTGTTCCCCATATTCTTTGTTTCAGTATATCCCATTTTTCAGCAT
The DNA here is from genome assembly GCF_026119805.1 of Tympanuchus pallidicinctus. Lineage (NCBI taxonomy): Eukaryota > Metazoa > Chordata > Aves > Galliformes > Phasianidae > Tympanuchus > Tympanuchus pallidicinctus. Next base: position 13,410,102 of record NW_026294769.1, read on the forward strand.
CCTACTGTAACACAGCTGTTTTTTTTTTTTCCTAACAGAATGATGAGAAACACTCCTAAGCTCAGTTCCACTTTGCAGCATAAATCCCTTCACAGACAAGAATACAAATTGTATACAAATTGTAGATATACCTGGGATTTCAAGAAGTCTCCTTCTTGGACAGAGGAAAGAGAAGCTCTGGGAAAGGGGGAAAAAAACCCACAAATGATGCTGCAGTCTACTTCAAGAGCCAGAATAATAGGAGCTTTCAAAAATACTCCATTCCCAGTCAAGGCAAGTAAGCCTTGTCTGGATCTGTGTCTCAAAGACTATTTTTGTATCTCCTCCTCTCCCATGCCTGAAAGGACTCACAGAGCTAAAGCTAGTAAGAAAGGGGTGGTCTGCTGATAGATCATATTCTGGCCACCTCTCCAGAGGAATAAGCTGCACTGTGCAAATCAGCCTTTGGCAGTCCCTGGTCAATACAATCAAGACACCTTTATCTGAAGCTACCTGTTATTCTTCACTAACTGCAGGAGAAGTTCAGATAATTTGCTAAAAGTGGACTCTTACTTCCAGAAGTTTAAAATGAAATTACTTTTATCCGACACTTTGAGTCAGAAGCAACAAATCAAACCTTCTATGCTCTATTTTAATACCAAGTACTACTGTTTATACAAGTTGTAACAGAAGTCTCCATCTTCAAGGGCAATGAAAGTCCTCTACTTCTGACTGCTCTTTGCTTTGGGAAAATCTGTGACTCTTTTATCCATTACCTTGCTAACTTCATTATAACCTCTAATAGAAAATTCTGATATCCCAGTATAAACCCTCCAGCCCATTAGTTAAGGGAGGTGCATTCAGTTCTCCACTAACACAAATAACACAATGCTGTCTCTGCAGGTGTTGATTACGCTTCGAATGAGGAAGGGAAAATTGGTTCCTAGACTCCTGGAATGATATTAAGAGTTCAATTTAAAAAACTCATCTACACCTATTTTCTATTTCTTGAGATGCAAATTACTTTTAGTGAGCAAGCTAAATGGCTGTTTATTTAAAGTGGTCATTCTGGCACAATTCTTGTGATTTCAAAGGTTTTCCAGACTATTAGGAAGTGACATAAGATACATGACGGGCTATTCACCAGCACAGAGAGAAAGCTCTTGAACAACACAGGAACCCATGGGTTATTTTTAAAAGAGACAAAAGGCTCATATTCACAGTTAGCTAATAGTGATCTAAGAAGTTATCATCCATTGGCTGATCCACTTCCCATCTGTAGGCATGTGAAGTGTCAGTATCCTTGGATCATAAGCAGCTTTGCAAATCAGCTGGATTCCTTATCAGCATATAAAGAGGGGCCTGGTCTTTCAGTGTGATGAGACATCAAGTTCTACTATTGATTATTTAGGTATTTTAATTGAGCAAGGATTCACACTTTATGCTTGTGAACCAAACAGGCACAAAAGGAACACTTCTGTCACAAAATTATCATAGAATCTTTTCAGTTGGGAGGAACCTTTGAAGGTCCAGCTCCTCTGCAGTGAACAGAGACATCCACAGTTCAATCAGGTTGCTCAGAGCCCTGTCCAGCATGGAATTATTTCTGCCTTCAACATTTCACAACATTGTAATGTTTGTAGGAACTTCAGAATGCCTTTTAACCCGTTTTAAGGTCTGAGGAAAGGTTATAGGAAAACCACTAATAGATGTCTTTCTGCTAGATGACTCTCAGGAAAAGGTAGTAAATAAAAGTGTCCCCAGATAACATTATTATTAATAATACATCCATTTTAATAAGAAACAATAAAAACATTTTGCCAAATCATTTTACGCAACGGTGAAAATTCACACCTACGTGGTTCATAACAGGACTATCCACACCAAGTAGCTTTGGTCCATCAGTTTCATCAAGACTTTGGGGTTGGATCCTTGAGGTCTTTCTCAACTCAAGCCATTCTATGACTCTGTGATTCTATGATTTTGTGTCACCTCACCAAGTACATTTCAATTTATTATCTATTACACTTTTACTGCATGCAACTCAGCTGAGTCCACTGAAAGTTTCAGTTTAAGAGATCCAGATTCTTACATTTGAGATAGATGTTAAGATCAAAGGCAGCATGTGCAACAATAAGCATTTACCTGCCTATAAGAAAGGCCAAAACACAATTTATGCTACATTTCTGTAGATCCCAACTCCATAGCAAAACTCATTAGCTATATGGCACAGAAGTTTAATGTTAAACAGTAGATCCCCAAACAGAAGCAGGAAAAATTGTGCTGAGTGACACATCATCATCCACTTTGTAGCCCCCCGGCAATAGGTTGAAAGAAAAATTCACGTTTACAGTTCAGACGTGGAAGCATTTCACAATGCCAGATTATTCATGAGAGAGGGTATTTTACAGTATCTGCCAAGTGAATTTGGAATTATACAATGCTGAGCATGGTTCAATTCACTTAGTTACCTGGCTAGCCTTGCCATCTGGTCAGCTCTGCAATTTATATGCCACTTACTTTTAATTATAACACATTTGTGCTAGGAAACAAAAGAAGAGAGGAAATCACATTTTTTGCTGGCATACACTGCCATATACACTGGCAGATGTGCCTCACTCCTTTTAGCATTTATTAAATAGACAGGAATAGACTCAATATACAACCTCTCTTCAACCAATAACAAATTTAATCATCCCTTGAGGTAAACGCTGATCCAAACTTTGTCCTACTCCCTCCTTGCTTCCCGGATGAACACATCTTAACATTGCCCTCAGCATGTCAAAATTTGCCTGATACTGTAATCCATTCAGATGGCCTATTACTTGATGAAAGCATTCTTAAAAATACACCATAAAAATAAATACTGATAATGAGCCATTGATTCTGGCAAGCAATCACCACTCAGAGAGCAACTATACACTCTAAGACAACCTTCCACAATAAACTCCCTAGCCATAGGAGATGGTTCCCATTTTCACTTCAGCAGAGTTTGTCAAAGCAAATAAAGAGGAGGAGATGTAAAAGTAGCAAGCAGTTCATACACAAAAACATGTTTCCATGTTTCCAACGACAGACTGTTTTCAAACAGGTCCTCTCAGGAAAGCAGGGCTGCCATATATTTAATATAATTATCTTAGGAGGATCTTGATTTACTACATTGATAAATGCTGTATTGGCAAGCAACTTAGAAAAACTAGCAGATAAAAACATGATAGTTTACAAGAAAACATTACTAATATGTGTTACTAATAATGAAAACTTTTCAGAGAAAAACAGAATAGATGTAGCATGTGCGAACTTGTTGTCATGTGGAACAAATAAACCCTGGAAAACCTATATGAAAACTGGGCAGATTTCTAAGTAGAAAGTGTGGTAAGTCAAAAAGATAATTTTTGGTGATTCTAATTATTTTTGATAGCAATACTAAGCAGATAAACTTATAAACTGAATCAAAATTAATCTTCTTCCCACATATTTTTTTTAAATACACAAAGAATTCCCCATACAAGAAGTATTTAGACACAAAATATGGCACTGTGCCCAGGAGGTAGTGCTTCCAGTATGCCTCCAGTAAAGCAGACACATGGCTCTGAAGCCACCTGGTAGCACACACTTGCTCTTGTGCCAGCCATATGAATATCCTCTTCCCTAACTGATATACACTTACCTTACCTGTTCCTCTCTACTCATTATGTTCCATGTTTAGCTGTTCCACGCTCATGAATTCCTCCCTAGTCTCAGGCAGACTAGATTATGTCTCCTCATTCAGTCCTGAACAACTTCAACTCCTTCTAGCTCAGAGACTGAAAAACTAGCAAGAGGACAAGAAAAAAAAACAAACATGAAATACAGTATAGAAAAAAGTATAGACTACAGGCAGACAATTGGTACCAGATGCTAAACATGTTGGCAGAGCTAGTGAATTAACTTCTTAATTGTTCAGGTGGGATGAGTTGACCTCAGGCCCCCACCCAGCTGCTTTCTCACTCCTCAATGGGCGAGAAGACACAAAATAGAAAGAAAGAGCTCCTGCTTTGAGAAAAAAGACAACTAAATCACTTGTCTGTTACCATCATGGGTAAAACAGACTCATCCTGGGGAAAACTAGCTGGACTTAATGCCTATTAAAATAGATCTGGGTAATGAGAGACTAACACAAAATAATAATAATAATAATAATACACTTCATCCTTACCTCACCTTTTTTCCGAAGTCCAACTTTACTCCTTCGCTGTCAACTCCTCACACTCAAGTGGCCCAGGCATTGGGGACTGAGGATTGTGGTCTGTCCACATGTGCTCTTCATCACTCCCTCATCCTCACACTTTCCCCTTGCTCCAGTGTGAGTTCTCTCATAGGCTGCAGTCTTTCAGGGCAATCCTATTCCACCATGAGTTACCCACAGGCCATGGATTTGCCCACCTGCTCCACTGTAATCCTCTCCATGGGCTGTAGGAGAGTTTCTACTCCAGCAACTGGATCACCTTTTCCCTTCCTTTTTCTCTTACTTTGATGCTCATACTCCTCTTTCTCTCTTTTTTTCCCTCTCCTCCTCTGAGGCCCAACAACTTTAACTTTTCTTAGGTATGCTTTCCCATAGTCACGCGCATGGCTTATGGTTTAAGATGTTGCCTGGTGTGGGTCCATTGGAGCTGGCTGGAAATGGCTGTGTTTGGCATGGGGCAGCCCTAGTATACCCAATACATACTACAACTGGTTTTACATCGCAGCTCTGACAGCTGGAGCTCAGTTTAAGAAACTATCTCAGAAGTGTAAACAGGTAGGATGTTGTACTGCACTGTTGTAACAAAGTAGCAGACTCTAGGACATACTGCAGGGAGAATATCAGCCGGTTCTTCCTTGCTGACCTTCACTGTCATTAATAGCCATAACACAAAACAGCCATTTAGAAGCCTTATACCACTCAGCCTTATACCACTATTTACACAACTCAACTTAAAAGGGTTTAGGATATTCTCTTCCGCTTTTTGACAGACTGTACTGCATCTCTGCAATAAGACCTGTCATTACCATTACTATTCACTGGCACAGAACCCAAAGTGCCATTTGCAAAGGTAGCTGTATCTCAACCAAGGCGGGGTGCATCCAGCAAACTATCAACACTACAAAGTACTGAAATTGAGTTTATTTCATGCAACATATGCAGAATCCCCTTGAGTCCTGCAAAATGGACTCTTCCTTAACTCCCTTCTGATTTAGTGCCTCTACCTTCGAAAGCAAAACCAAATATCTGCTACCTCTTAAATGAAGCAGATGAAAATTGTCGGCTTTAGGGATCTTGAAAAATATACTCTAGCCTCCCAGTGGAATATCTGCAATAGTTCATTTTTTCTTAAATGAGCATTCATGTACCGATTTATATTTACAACATCTGGCTATATAAATTTTTAACATAAACCTGGATCAAGTAGGAAACCAAAACCTATCATTGCAAATAGGTTTGCCTGGGTGCAAAGCTCCTCTATGGATTTCAAGTGTATCTCATTTGTAGTCATTACAGTTTGTCCCTTGAGACCTCCTCTCTCTATAACCCCGACGGAGGTCAGAGGTTTGGCTGGAATAGTGAAGACACATGGGCAAATATAGTCAAGCCTATGCCTGACTGATTTTGATTTACCAAACTAGGCTGGAGATACTCCTCTGCGTTTGGAGGAGTGAACAGCGACCGTTCAACAGCAGCTCACAGACACTTTTATCATTCCCCCTTCTGCACAGAGGGTAAATACATTACACTGGATGTTGCAAGGTGAATGCATATAGTGAGGATAAACATTTTGTTTCTTTCTAGCACATACATCTTTTGCTATCAGGTGAGCTTTGGGAACTTACTCCTCGTGGAATATACTGATGGATTTCTTTTCTCCTTCACCCTGTTCCTTTTCTCTCAAGCTCATGTTTATAGGTGCATCTATTTTTCTCCTTGTAGACTTCCAAAGTCTACAGTAGAAGTGGAACTCTACATCCTTTGAGTTTCTCTGTCCTTCTCAAACAGCTGCATTCCCCTGGACACTCGTAGATCCCGTGGTTTGACCTGGAGTAGTTTGTGTCTTTATCTGAGCTTCTAGTAACTGGAAAAGAATTACACAGAAAGGCTTCATTCCCACTGAAACATCTAATACAACACCTAATAAAGGAATGAGAGGCTTCAGATGTTTTGTACAGTGCTATGGCTTTGAGTTGCAATCAGACAGTGCAGCATGGGAGAGATGATCTCCCTTCCAGAGACAGCTCTGCCTGATTTAGGCCAACTTCCTCAGGTGACAGTGATTCCCAGAAGGCATCACCAGATATGTGCCCTCTGCCCATCAGGCCTTTTAACTTTGCAGAATCTGGAGATGATTGCATCCTCTTGCAGGCTGTCATTTTTCATGTGGTCTTGCCTCTCCTCACACAGCTCTCCCATGAAGACAGCTATAAAACAGGACACAACTGCTGTTCTACTGAGACTTTACTAATTTGATCTCCTTCTCCATTTTATACATGGTGCTAATAAAGGGCCATTTGTTGTAGCACTGATATTAGAGATATCTCTTCCTGAAGAGATGCAAGTGCTTATTTGAAGCTTTTAAATTGTTCTGGCCAGGCTAAACCACCAAACTTATTAAAAAGCTTTTATGAAGATTATTACCAACACCATTAGCATATTAATTATTCCTGTGTGAATTCTCAAAATGTTAATCCACCACATACTGCTAATTAAAGAGGGTACAGCTATGAAACAAGGCAGAGATTACCCTCCCATATCCAGCAGAGGCTTCTGTTACCTGGCAAATGGATCAGCATTCACTGTTTCTTGATAGTGAGCTGAAATGACTACCTGCCTTGACTCTCCCACGCGTAGCATCTTGCTACATATTATTTAGCATCTTCTGCATTATTTCTGTTTTGCTCCAATTAATACGGACTCTTGAATCACTATATACTCTAATTCTACTCTTTCTAGCAACGGTTTGACCTGGAGGCAGCAAGGCCAGGGAAAGCTTCCAGTTACTTTGTCTGTGCCCTGGTAGGCCATCAGCAGTTTGTGATCTTGGATTTGGCTCAGTGCTACATCATGTTGCATGCCAGTGCAGTGATCTCCACTTTAAAAGCCAGTTGCAGTTTATGGCAGGTTCTTCCACTGCCTAGGACTCCAGTTTTGTTTACAAATACTTTATCAATGAAAATGTGAGAAGAACTACTACTGTCACAACCACTCTGCAATGAGCTGGCATTGCTAAACCTCTCTTTTATTTTGCATTAGAGGACTAGCCTCATTGTTTGGCAGGCCGATGTGGAACTGCTGGTAGCCTATGGGTCACTGTACTTCAGAAGAGAGACATTTCCCCAGCCTGTAATTTGTATTCCCTAGGGGAGATTTACAGATCTATGCTGGTCAGAAGTCTAATATTCCATGAGCCTGGAGGCTTAGAGACTCTGCTTCAAGATGCACAAATAGCACAGTGCTCAGGAACTTCAGGTTTACCACTCTCCATATCTAGCCAGTTTACCAAATTGGTAAGGTTTGTGAAGAAAAATCCCAACTACTGTGACTCCATCCAGTAATGCATATCACAGAAGGTGGAACATTCCAATTAGCAGCTCCACACAGAAGCTTGGATTGCATAACTTCTCACCTCAGGCCCCCAAATCTGATTAATCAGACTGCAGAGACAGAAATCTGCTAGAAGCTCTCCAGAATATGCTTTGTCTCCATGTGCAAAAGATGGACAGAGTAGGTTCAAAAATACTATTAATAGGAAGCATAAAAGGAGGGAACACTCATGAGAGTCACTAGAATAGATGAAATCCACAAAACAGAAGTGAATGAGCTGTTTGGCTTCATGATTGTGGTCTTATATGATTTCCCTTACTTCCCTTTTTTTACGTAATGTGAAGTTGTATTTAGACTTGCTAGTAAAGAGCTCTGGGATCCACCGATGAGGAATGCTGTAAAAACTCCAAGGCACTGTCAGACCGGAAATCATCTAAATCATGGGGAATCAAGTAAAGAAGATAAAACTATTAAGCACTCCATGTCTCTGTTGCTTTGGAGGAATTTCTGAGAGATAACATTAGCATTATGGTTATACAGAATGTTATAGTCTTGTAATTCCTAATAGGATTTGTAAGTATTTTGAAAGCTTACGAGCATAAATTCTGTATTTATGGTAAAGATGCAACAATCTTTACAAATTACATTCCAGTTTTACATATTCCTGGGAAAGATACTCAGATCTAATATCGTGGACACATTGCTTTCCTGTTTTGCTTTGCCATATTGTGATGAATTTTCTTTCCATTGATCAAACATAGCTGGCTTAATGAAAGCAATGGAAATAAACAGACGTGAATGCACAGATCTGTTAGAACCCCAGTGAGCTGGCATACGCAGCCATTCCCAAAGAACAGAGGAGGACATGTATTGAGCAGAACTGTATTGGAGTTCATCTTTCAAATAGCAATAATTTTAAAAAATCACAACAATCTTTTAGGCATCAGTTCCCTTGTAAGTTCCTGCTCAGCAGATAAAATGAGTAGAACAAATCAAACAAGCTGAACCCCTTGGCTTCACTACTGCTGCACCTGCTACAGCAAGTACAGCCCTATTTTAAAAAACAAGCCTAGCCACAGCTCATTTTAAATCAATGTCATTTCCAGGTCTTCTTTTGGCTGAACTCAGTATTGTACTGATGCCATAAAGTTATACCATTCCTACACAGGCTTTAGAGTTTGAAATGATTGGGAAAACCTTATTAACACCTTATGGGCAAGATTACCACAGCTCTTTGTTTAAGCCATTTATCTGAGTGCCACGTTCCATATCTTATTATGAGATTTAGCCCCAAAGCTGTCTGTTTCTGTATAGTAATTCTACAATGCATATTAAGATACACATATATAAATATCTTTTCACATATTCATATGGTTTTAAGATCATAGCCAAAGGACATATTTTCAGTCAAAGCTGAGTGTGATCCTGCTGAAAGGCGTAAACCTCCCTAGCTTTGATGGTACTGCCAGCACGCCCTTATTTAGCTGGCACGAAAACATAATGCAAAGGCACTTTTTGGGAAGCAGAGTTTATAGCTGGCTTTGTGTGACTGAAGTGAGCCCTTGGCTCAGCAAAGTTAAATTGCTCTGTGTGCCAGCCCCTCTGCCTGCTGGCACTGACATTGCTGTGCTTCTCCGTGCTTCTGCAGCTTCGCTGCTCCTCCTCCTCTCCCTACAGCACATAAAAGATGAGAACATGCAGACTGCGGGGACATACAGCCTTAAAAGGCTCTAATGCAGATTGTAAAGGATACGCGGTGACTAAAATCCAATTTAAGGACAATACAGAATATGGGTCCTAGAGCATTTTGGAACCTGCTTTGTTCTCTGTGTCTAAGGGACTCAACAAGAAACCTATCCTCATCAGCATCAGTGGAAGCTTAGCTTGTAAGCTGCCTGTTCAAAACAATGGAGAGACTGAATGTATGGCGTTCAGACTGTTAGCTCACAAACAAATAGCATTTGGTATAGTCCAGCAATATCTTCAGACTCCCATGTTTCCTTCTGGAGGCAACATGCAAAACTACTGACACCCAGCTTGGTGTCTGTGTTGTGGTTTGGCTTTGACCCCTGAGCAAGCCATTGGCAAGAGGAGCCAACTGTTCCTCGGTGTTTGACCTGCTCCTGATATTTGCTTTTCCACCTTCTCCAGCCTAAGGGAAAAGCAGCCAGAAGAGTTTGTCTTCTTACCCTCCAATTTAAGGCCTAGGAACATCATCTCCTCAAAGCAGGGCAGGAGTGATCTTCCTGCAGCCTTCAGTCCCAAGATGTGGATGGATCCCCTGAAAAAGCTCTGCTTCTGGAATACGTCTGCTCAAGAACTACAAACAGATGGGAATAGCCTCAGCATTTTCAGAATGAGGCTTTTTGACTACTAGATGAGTATAGAGTTCAGTTCTGGAAAGGGTGGGGGAATCTGATGACAAAGAGACAAAACTGACGCTTACAAAGAGGGAGATGGATATAGATAATGTATTCATAATGCAAGATTCAACTCTCTCCTGGGAAAAACTGAGCATGAAGAAGGAAAAGAAGTCAGTTTTCACTGTATGAATGGAAAGAGCTCAGCATACAAATACAGTGCTTTTTCATCCACTTTCAGGGCTCTGGATGGAGCTGTGGTGTGCTGCTTCCACTGGTGGCTGCCATTTTCAAGCTCCTTGTGGAAGAAAAGACAGCAAGAGGAGTAAAATGAGTGACATTCAGGGCAAAATGTTTTTCTTTCCCCTCTGCAGTCCTCAGCTTGCAAATGAGCTTTCTTTAGCTATGTGTGCCTGTTCCAGGCCCTGCTCCTGCTCCAGGCTGGGAGTAACTTGGCAACAGATCAAGCAGTCAAGCACATTCTCATTATTTTGTGACTAAGTTGCCTTCCTATCACTTTTGACCTTGTCCTCCGACACAGAGGCGCTCCCCCTCCACCCCATGTGGCCCCATGGCATGAGGGCCTGTTGCTTGGCATCGGGGAGGATTCATGCAATTAGGGGCTGTGTTCAATCAACACAATGGAGTGGAAATGGATGAGGCGTATTAGTAATGCTGCCAGTCCGGGGCTAATAGAGAATAGGAGTTTTATCAACTTTGAAGCAAGCAGCATAGCCATCATTACTGGAAAGGTCATCACGCTGTTTGCACAGCGAGCGATGTGACAAGTCAAGCAGTTTAGCATTTTGAGAATCATGCCCAGGAGAAGCCAACATGTTTAGTATCCAGTGACCTTGTCACTGTTTTCAGGCTGCCCACCATGCAACTGTCATCACTGTTTCTAGGACAAAGCCACAAGAAGGGCTTGGAGAAGGCAGTGAAGTACCAGGGTGACACAGCCAACAAATTACATCCATATCCACATCTCAGCAGCCAGATGGGGTAAGTTGTGTATCTGAGGGCATATTGCTGTGGAATTGTGTAAACACAGGAGCAAGACCTCACCCAAATGCAATGCTATCGTATAGAAGATAACCCAAACCCAAGCTGAAAGCCTCTGCAGGACATAAGGTCCTGTGCCCAGAAGATTCCATTTAGAGCTACAAGACTGGTTCACCAGAACTTTCAATCCCAGCATGGGCCACAAACACAGCAAACAGATTTTCTCCACAAGCCTACACATCTTTTGCATTGGCAGAAAATGGACCCATTCTGATCTGGCAGCATGAGTATAGAGAACTACTGCAGAGATCAAGTGAAAGAAGGATCACTGTCTCTTTCATGTGATGCAATTTCCCTCAGGTTTTTCTCGTTCTCATCAAATAGCCTCCAGAATTCTAATTTCTGTTCCACTTTAAAGAATCAAAGTAAATACTTCATGGCTCATCATACTCCGTGGCTCATTTTCCAACTATTTGCTGTAACGTTTTACTCAGGATTTTTTTTTTTTCTTTTTTTTCTGGCAGTTGTTGAAAGCTGACTTTTCTAAATAATGGATAGACCAAAGCATAATTCTTAAAATATTAACTGCCATAATAATGAACATATTGCTGAAGTAGCACTGAATTTAGCTGGTTTTAAGAGCATGTGGTGCCTTTGCTCCTTCAGAATTACTCTTCTTTGATTTTCATGTTGCTGTCCCAAAATATCTGACATATGTATACGATATTTGGCATTAAAAATGCACAGACAATATGAACATCCACAGACCAGCCATTGAACTTTCTTTTCAACCACTGGTTCATTTAGTTCCTTGCCTCACTGTGTGTGTCTGGTTATGCCAAATACACACATGGCTGGGCTCTGACTTCAGCTCCACCAGTGTAGCTTTGACATGCTTCATGTGTCTTCTATGCCATGGAACAAAATTATAGCCTCTCTTTCATGAGGTACCAGCTAAGTATTTGCTGTGTGTGGCAAACAACTCCCAGATTTTGCTCAACCCTTCTCTCCTTCACTATTCCTTTGCCCAGTCTTCTGTTTCTATCCTGGAGCCTCTCCATAAAGATTCTGACATGTCTCCATTTGGATTTATTCATGAATTGGAGAACTGGAAACTGCCTGTAAAGACCACTGAATGCATATATTTCACATAACCCAATTCTCTTCTCCCAGCTAGAATCTCTGGAAAGTATATTTCCAGAGAGGACTAGTGTGCAGTGCATCCGATGTCCTGATAGTACATATTCTCATTAAGCAAATCCCAAGGATAACTCAGAAGCTAATGAGAATGGTTACAGATGCATTAACAAGGTCACTGATAAGAATATAGTCACAAATCACCTAATTAGGAAGGAAAAAAATCCAGGCAAGCTCTTGTATATTTTTGTCTTACAAGTGACCCCTCTGCAGCCAGCTACCAGCAATTGCTCTTCTCTCTCCTGCCTGGATGGATGGCTGCCAGAAATACCTCTTGGGGCTGAGAAGAGAGGAGGAAGCAGAAACTTCCATATTCTGGAATTTCAATCCAGTTCTAGTTATTATTTCATTTCTGACTCTGGACATACTTCTTCACTTCTCTTCTAAGAGATACTCACATCCATCTGACGTGAGGGTTTCCCTACACCCCTCACAAACATTATTTTCTTCACTAATTTTGTTTCAAAAGACACAAAAATGTTGTGTCAAAGGACATCAGAAGGGATGCAGCACTTGCTACACTTGATTCAAAACCCACACAAACCTCCCATATTTTTGCCAGGTCAAAAAAAAAAAAAAAAATTAAACTGCATGAAAAGAAATCATTTTAGTTCAATCAAGAGTTTTCAGCCCAACTACATCAGCACCTTTTGAGAAAAATTATGCCTTCAGAAAAGTTTTGATAAACTGTGAAGAGATGCAAAATAACTCAATGTCCTCACTCTACAGCTGAAGTTTAAGTACCTCCATATCTTTAAGAGGGTAGGAGATTCATTCTATTCCTAATAATAAGAATTTATCTGTTACTTTGTCAAATACTGAAGATTTGTGCCATTACAGGTATGTAGTACAATAAATTGCAAACTACTAGTGACATAGTGTATATGTACCTACAAACATACATATAAAAACACATGGAAAACTTCGAATACTGAGCACATATATTTATAATAGACATAGAAAAATACTTAGATTCAAATCTCTTTCATCAGTCATACTGAGTGTATTTACATAGAAAAAGTGTACGTATGCTAACTACTGCAGTGGAAAATGTCTCGAAAGCAAAGATACTGTACAAAAACATGTTCTTAAACCAGAGATTCAGCCTTCTCTCTGGCAATATTCTCAAATTCTGCTCACTCTTGCTCAATACAGCAAAGCTCCGCACCCTCCCCCATCACGAGAGGCAACTTCATTCTCTCACAGTGCTTTCAAGGTTACTCCCTGCCTGAACAAATGACACCGTGCTATCTTTTCCCAACTTCAACAGAAATCACCTCGTCCTTCATGATCAGTGCACAAATGTGTGTGCACTAATAAATAACAACACTGTGCATTCAAATGGTGTCCTTCACAGAAGCGCTTTTCAATCCAGTAGAATTAATAGCAACATCATCAGCAATATCATCAGCGAGCTGGGATATAAAAGCTAAAACCCACACTAGCTTCCTGACAGCAAAAAGGAGCTGAAGGAGGAAACAAACACAAAAGATTTACTCACACATTTCTGACACATTTAAGCAGAAATCATGTGTAGCATGGTAGCCAACAACATGGACAGCCATGGTGGAAGGAAATCTTGCTAGGGGTGCTCTGGCATACAAGCACACACAGGGCACCTCATCCACTGTGGTTTGCAATTAGCCAGGGTCCTCAAAAGACAAAGAAGATGCCTGGCACCCAGGGCACCCAGTGACATAGTGTCCTGGAGAGAGGCTGAGCCTTACATTAAGCAGCTTTAAGGTCTTGCCTGGCAGACAGGGTGGGAATGGAGCAGGGATGATGCCCAGAAAAGACACTCAGCGAACCATTAGCTGAGGTCTGCTGAGATCCACAGGACTAGATACTGAAGACTTTCATCTTCCCTTACAAAGTGATCAGCTCATATTTGCTAGTGTCTTAGTGGCTTTGACAGGCAGTTGCTCTGCAGTCTGCAAACATGAAACTGCCCCAGGTTAAGGTCTACCCCTGCTGCCAGTTGCAACAGAGATCTGACTTAATAGGAAAAGGAATCAATTTGATATTAGCAGTGCTTCAGAGCCAAAGTCTGATGGAAAGTAATCAGCAGTCTAAGAAGAAAAGTAGGGTTTTTTTTTTCATTTTCAAAGATCTTGATGTCTCTTGGATGTGCTGTGCATTTTTACTAGTGTACACTATTTAGCCTGAATGATTGTGGAACAAAAGATTACCATCAGAAAAATCATGTTTGTTTTGAATGTCAAGTGCCACAGCTAGTGCTGCACAGAATTACAATGCCTTGGTGAAATCATAAGAGCCAGGAGTCTCCTCTGCAGCACAGAACTTGATAGTAAATGAAGAAACAAGGTGGCCAGCCCAATACCCTGAGTTACCTCATCAGATGGACTGGAGAAAAGGGAAACAGTGAAACAGTAGCTTGAGAAAACATCAACATAAATAATAAACTTAATTATGGGACAAACTTGAGCGTATTTGGGTACTAGATTTGAAAAGCCCTCTCCTCATCCTGGTGGACAGAGAAGATAATATAAGATCTAAACTGGTTGAAAACAAGCATAAAGCTCATGGCCTAGCTTTTCCAATTTGTTTCCTGGTCTCAGCAATAGGGTAAACGAGGCAGCAGCTCCCAAGAGTCTGCAGTTCAAAGACAATAACAACCCTACCTATGTCAGGGTGGTTGACACTTGAAGATCCTTGAGGTCTCTTCCAACCTAAGCCATTCTGTGATTCTGTGAATGAAAGCTGCAACTTGTTTGGGAGCTTCTGAGACAGCGTATGTATAACAGCTATTATATTCAAATTAAAAGTTGAGATTAAGTGGGAAGTGTGTCAGTGCAGAACAGAAGAAGAAATGGACAACCATGCCTGACAGCCATAGGCTGGTGGAGACTTCTTCATCTGGTGCTCCGAGTTCCTGGCACCCTTGCAACAGAGACAAGTAAATTGCAAGATACTATGTTTAATCTCTGTTATCTCTGTTTTTAAGAAAATTGAGGAATATTTAGAGTATGAGGGTCCTACGGATTTTCTTAGTGGCAGAAAAGGCCAAATAGTTTACTCTGGGGTCAGGGAAAAGCAGCGCTATTGTATGTTGGAAATTTCAGACTGCAATCTAAGTGCCATTTCCTGTTATTATCAAAGTAATTTGAGTTGAATTGTTAATTGTTATCTCTGCATTAATGTTTTCTGTATAGACTGTAAAACAAAACAAAACAAAACAAAAAAATCAAAGCTTTCACTTGGATGTTGAATACATGTGTAATTCAACCAAGAAGTTTTCATGATCTTTTTTGAACAATGTGAACTATAAGACTAGAAAAGATCTCTGTACTGCAGGTAGCATGCAAGAGAAATTACATATTCTGACATGACCTGCTTTCCCAACTTGCACAGTTCTAGCTAATCAAGTAGAAAATAAGCACCACTAACGATAATAAAAAATTGCAACCAGAACACCAATCCTTCCATCTTACTGTTTTCACTCTTCTTGAAATAGAGCAGGAAAGGTATGGCCGCTTACTTTCACACACCTTACAGTCTGAAGGAAAATATATGACTTGTTACTGCCTCCAAAGGAAAAAAAATGCTTTAAATTGGTAAGATTCTTGCCAGCAGGAACTAATTTGGACTGCACATTAACCTTAAGCCAGCAGAAATGGTAGTTTAAGGAAAGGATGTCATGTTCATCATGTGCAAAGAACACCCTATTCTTCAAACAGACTTATGTTTATTTTCACAGAGAGGTCAATATTTCACCTTTATTTACCTCATTTAGCTTTCTTGGAATGAAAATAGATGTATTAGAAAATCTTCCAACTGTCACAGATTTTGTGCAAAGCTACAATGGCTGTATGCCGCCTTGATAAGCAACTTATCCAGTACAAGAGGGCTGTGTTCACAAATTAATGTAAATTTTGTGAAATCACCCAGGAGTGGAGCACGGGGCTATTATTCACTGAAAAGAGTGACTCACAGCGCTGCTACTGGAGTAGAGCACAGAGCCGTGCTCTTCAAAATCTCAGCTTTGGCTTCATTTTGTGAAATAACACAATCCTGTCTTCTAATGAAAGCAAGTTCAGCCTTCAGTGCATCAGTTTTGGCATATTAAAGATTTATCAAACACAATTCAAATTAATATTTCATTCCCTATTGTTCCCCATAACCCTTCACCCCTGGCGGCAGCCAGGATTGAGCTCCACACACAGCAGCTGGCTTCTGCAGGTCCTCCCCTGCCTAGGCTGCAGAGAGTCTTGTGTTCATCTTGTAACCCTGTGGTGGAGCTCTCACAGGATACTACTCACACACAGTGTGAGACCCTGGGGCAGGTCCATCTCGATGTCCTTTTGTCCACAGCCAGCCAGGACTCTGGGGAGCATGCAGAACTTGCTGGTCTCCAGCCAATAGGCATCTCACAGGCTTTTGTGCAAGTCCCTCACACAATCATGCATGACTTAATGAGGCTGGAGGAGTTTTGTATCCAAAGGAGCTCAGCCAGCACTTCCCGTCATTGCACAGGGCTTTTTGCCCACTGAGCACCAAGCTCACATTTTGTCCGACAAGCTGCCTGTTGGAAGAGCTCTTCCAAGCACCAGGCCTCCAGAGATTGCCAGGGCATCATCCAGAGAGTGAAACAAACCAAGATGATTTTGTCTAACACATTCCTAATTCTGCGTGGTATCTTGTTTTGTTTTTCAGATTTGCTTTTCTTTTTCTCCTGAATTATCAGAACACCTGGAAAGTGCTCCGATCACAGTGAAGCCATGCTTTGCAGATATTTTGTTACTTGTGTTCCAGTTGTCATTTATTAAAACAGACCAGTCGCAGAACATTGTCAGTGCAGAGTATACCCAGAAACTGCAAGCAGTACTCTTCCTGTGTTTAGAAATTTGCTGCCAGCTGGAGAACTTCTGGCTTTTCTCTCAAACTGAAGGCAGAATTTAACTGTGAATGGGACAAGGAAAAGGGCAGATGTTGCACTGAGTAGCATGGTCTAGGGCAGTGTCAGGCATATGGGTTGATGGCTGATCTTAGTGGTCTTTCCAACCTTATTTCTATGATTTGGTGTTTACTAAACATACTTTTCATGCTCCAATGAGAAAAGCAAGTTCTAAATCAGTATATTTCAGCAAAAAATAAATAGGCGATCCATACTCACAACTTCTATCCCTTACAAGAAACACCTTTACATTGCTGTCAGTTTTAAATACTTCTCATACCATTCTACTATCCACTTCCAGTCTGTCCACAGCGCCTCCACACAGCAGATGTAGGTCAGCCCCAGTCCACACCTCAGGTTTTGTTCCCATCCAGACCTCGCCTCTGCTGCTGCACTTCGACATGTTGATATCCAAGAGGCTTTTCTGTGGTAACTCTTGTCCACACCACAGAACTTTTGTGCCTCCTCAGCTCTCCTATCCTGCTTACCTTTTTAATTTCTGCAGTGGCATATTTAATTTTAACTTCCTATGATTCAACTATGAAAAAGCACTTTACAGAATAGCCTGGAAGACAGACATTTCACAAAATAAAAAGCTGAAGTGCATTTCTTGGGGAACAACAAAAAAAAAAAAGTTAAAAGATGGCATAGTCTCTATTTAAGCTATTTGCCATTTTTGAAATGCTTTTTCCTCTGCGGCAAAAACTTCACCCACTCCTGTGTTGCAGCCCACAGCCACTGTGAATAGTTCAGAGCACCCACACACGCATTCAGCTTCCCCAGGTCTAATCACAGAGTCCTGTGATTTTCAGATCAGCCAGGATGAAATAATAATAATAAAAAAAAGTAGAACTCATCACAGTTTAAGACTCCTGTGAGCTTCCAGGTGGCTCTGCAGAAGCTGGGCCACTAAGCCATGAGAGAAGAACTGCTGCCAAGATCTCACACCACACCTCCCTGGCATCAACCGCCGGGGTTTTCCAGGCTTTGATCTCTGCATATAAATTCCCTGCAGTATCACTGTGAACAGCTGACACTAAAGAACCCGGCTCCTTATTTCAGTTTTGTACCGTAAACTATCTTATCTTTTAACCAATGAATGTAATTACAGACAAATCGGCTCTGAAAGTAACAGCAGCCACTCTCTTCCTCAGGGGGAGGAGGAAATACAGATAAGATCGCTTTTTTGCTGTCGTTTTAATGGCTATGAAAAAGCCTCTGAAATTAGCTGAATGAATCTCAGCATTTCTTTACCAGCAGAGATCACAATTTCATGATCAATTATTCTGTATCTAAACTCTTTCCTGTTGCAGCTTTCACAAACGTTTGTTACCTCAGCAATATTTTTGGCTATCAAAAGTCCTGGTTTCTGTTTACCAGGGCAGGAATACATACACTCAGGGCAATGTCTCATCTTGACTTCGGACTATGAAACTTCATAGTTTCTTTTATGAATGCAAGATAACAGGTCAGGTTACATATTTGTTTCAGCTGTATTACAGCTCTTCAGCAGCATTAGTACAGCAGCAAATGAGCTTCTCTTTCTCTCAAGGGTACAGTTAATATAAAATTAAAATCTGAGGAACAGTTTTAGGGAAGCGTCTATCTCTGTTAGTTGTAGCATGTGTTGGGTACTGCTGTTCTTCAAAACAGGCTTTGAAAGTCTACTGCAAATATTCAAATTAACTATTTTGTTATACTTTTTAGAAGAACTTTAAGCGTGAGATTTTTCCCTTCAATGTCTTTCACGTAATCGTTAGATGCAGTAGGTCTAGGAAACCTGTGAGTTTAAGCTGAATTTTTGTACAACACTGCATGCAGAAACTTATATTTTTCTTAAGTATTAATGAATCAATTGCAAAACACACATCACAGAACAGCTTACAACACAAACATCATCCCAGAATCAGCTTTTGAATTTATGTTCAGTGAATGAAAATTAAAAAATAAAAAGAACTTTTCCTTGACATTACATATCTTGCAGATTCTGGGTGGATTTGGGGCTTGTGAATGAACATGGACTTTGCCCAAGGCCAGCATAACCATAGACACTCTTTGTGCCATTTCCCGTCACCTGCTGTCGAAGAATCATAGAATGGCCTGGGTTGAAAAAGACCTCAAAAATTATCCAGTTTCAACTCCCAACATTGGGCAGGATCGCCAGCCATTAGACCTGGCTGCTCAGCTGTCACACAGCTCCTTTGCACATACAAAAAGCCTCAGTACACTGTTGCAGGCTGATTCCCCCAAAGAAGCACAAGGCAGCTCTCGTTCCTACTCTGCTTTGGAGGAAGCTGAGGGCATTCCATGCACAGTAGGCTGTGGCATTTAATCAGCCTCCCTCCTGACTTGCAAGAAAAGCTGTTTATCAACACCTGACACTTGAAGGCTCCACCTGGTACACATTTAGGCACCTTTGCCTGAGATACCAGCAGAGATTGTTTTGACAACAGATCTACCCATTCTACTGAACAGAAACATTTCACGGCAAAGTCACTCATTGTCAGGGTGAGGTCTCTGAGCATAGGCAAGGCGAGCAGTGTGTCCTTGCCTGAGCAACCCAGTAGGTTGGCTGAATAACAGGCCTGAGTTTGGGTATTTTCCCTTCAGATGAGTTTGCTGACCACTAGGTCAGCACTAGGCTGTTATTACACAAACTGGGCCAGGAGCTCAGTTTGTAGGTTTCTGGATGGGTAGAAAAGGAATAGTTTTGAAATTAATACATTATTTTTCCACAGGGTGAGGATTGTCTGTGTCCATCCATTGCACCCCTGCTTCTCAGGTGATCTTTTTAAGGAAATGCATTACATTGTTAATATGACTGTGATGAAGATAGCATGCAAGTGGTGCATTAGCTGTCTAAGCAGCACAAACACGAGGGTGTTCAGCAGGCTGGATAAACTCGTGCTGTGATACACCAATGTGCTGCTTGAGGATATTCTTCTCTTCATCTAACTCGAATCCATTTTCTGAACAAGCTTTTTTCCCTTATCTGACAATAATAGCTTTTTAATTTAAGGTAATAGGGTAGACACCACTTTATGTTCATACTCATCTGCTCAGTGCTGCACACTGAAAAGTAAACAGACACCACAAGAAGAGAAAGCAAGCTAAAAATATTGTTAGTATGAGAATAACATAGCCATAAGTGGGCATAACAGAAATGAAAGGCTTCTGACGCTTAAAAGAGTGAGTATCTGGAGCAGCTCCATTGAATAAATTAATATTGGGTCATTGAACTTGATAAAATTAGCAGGTTACAGCCCATAATATCACTGAATATCACTGGTCATCCGTTGGATACTTTGATACTTTCTGGTCTACCATCTTTATTGTCCTTAGAAACAAGCAAACTCCTAGTTAGTTCTGTTTGATACTCACTATCTTTTCATTCTTTTTCTTCTCCTTTGCTATAGGCAATGAAAATGGGCATGGTGAGTATTACACTGTCAGATGAAAGGACAGTGCTAAAAGCCAAGGTAGAGAATGTAGTTTTAAAGAAGCTGTCAGGAAAAAAACAATCATTGTTTGGAAAGGGGGGTATTTAAAAATAAAACAGATATTTTTGTTTGCCAAAGTTATACTGAAAAAATTTTGTTGGTTTTTTTTTTTTTGGAGGGGGGGGAGAAGGAGTGGGGGCATATTTTTTCTCTCCCCAGATACACAAAAACAAAAAAATGAAATGTAAAAAGTCACAAAAAGAGTCATCCAGACTGGTCTGACGCGAAGTAAAAAAAAATTCCCTCCCACTGCTAGAAGACCTTTCCCCTGGGTGTCACCCAAAGAAGACTTTGGCAAGGCAGATGTAAGTGTTTGCAATGCTTTCCTCAGTGGAGAGCAACTTGGGAAATCCCTGCGTGCTCTGCATGCACAGTGAGGCAGTCAGAAAAAAAAAAAAAGCAAAAAAAAAAACCTTGTCATTGGTACTATTCATGACCCCTGGGAGACAGAAAAGAATATGGAGCAGAGAGCAGCAGGCAATCTATAAACTGTGTTGCGTATAAAGCCGCTGTGTTCTGATTTAAGCACCACTAAGCTACATGGTGGGAACATAGCTGGATACTAGTTTGTTTTCAGTGCTGCAGAGTCTGAAAGCATGCTGGCTTGCTGAGCTGCTCCACTCATTCTTAAAAATAGGAACTGTTTTCCCACTTGTTCAAATTTCAGTCTGTGTTGTTTTCCTTTTTTCCCTCTTGGATGCACAGTTATACATTCCATCGTTAATAGGCAACCAAAGAAAGTGAGGTGAGAAAAATACAGCTCATGACTTTTGAGTCTCTTCCCTCACAGTGTCAAATGAAAAACTCTCTCAGCCAAGAAAGGGAACTGATAAACCTTTGAGCCTGCCTAATTCATTCAACCCATCAAAAGGAAAGGGGATGCACACTCAGCTCCATTCATCCTGATGTCCTTGCTGTACTTTAATAAGAGATGCATTCACCCTTTCAGGGGCTATCAGTACCTCCTTTCATTTTGGACACTGCCTCATTCACCTGCTTCTGAAGTGCATCATTCCAGTAATATCAATCTAGGAGGCCATCAGCTCTGCATACTTGATCATTTCCAATTAAAACAGCAAAATCTGCATTGTATGGGAAGTAAAAATGCTGAAAGGCTAAGGAGGCCAATAGCTAAGATCAGCCATCAGAGGTGAATGTAACCTAATTTAAATGTGATGAAATTAGACTATTTGCCCTAATTTTCATGCATTATCTCAAGAATACTGATAAGGATGGAATGATCACTTCAGAGCAGCTGGCAGGCAGCACGGTCACTGTGCTGCACCATGTGCATGGTTTACTTTCAAATGGAAGGCTAAATTTGCAAAAATGAGAATTAAGGATAAGCTGTTTGGGCCTCCAGCTTATTCAAATGGGAAAGGGAGGATACCAGCCTCTTGCCTTCTAGACCATGTATGTTCCTTCTTCTCCCTCTGCTAGCATGCATAGTTAAATGAACTCAATACTGTTATTTTAATGGAGAGGATTGCACTTTGAGAGATATTGGTGGGGAAACTGGAACTCAGGGGATAATTTGTTTGCATTTTGCTTTTTAATTAAATGGAGCTAGGACAAGGAAAGCGTTTCTCCTTTTGTCAGGCTGTAAGAAATACAGGCATTGATAGTTCCACCTATTGGTAGCAAAGTAGAAATGGTTTTGCCTACTTTCTAAAGGAAAGAATTCCAAGAATTTCTAGTGCCATCTATGAGTGAATACAGAGAATTGCCAGTATTTGTTGGCTTGTTTCATGCACGCACACACGCACAAGTAGTACAGAAGCGAACATTGTTTATCTTGCCTTCCCTGCACCCACCTACAATCTTCATGAATACAAGCTCATTTCGGCTGTTTAATAAGCACACTTAAAAGAACAACACAGTAGTTACAAAAACTAGTCCCCATGGTATAAGGCAACGGCCAAAACTGCTGACATTTAGTCTGCCATCAGGGTGTGGTGTTCCTAAAGGAGAGGATGAAGGAGGACTCAAGTACCTGAACCACCTTACTCACAGTAATTCAGGGTCAAAATCTGCATTTGACTCAGAAGACACCAAAGATGAGTACCTTCCCAACCCCCTACTTTAGTTCAGATTTTAGAAACATCCCCATACAAAACTAGCTGTAAACAGCAAGAGTTGCTGCAAAATCCAGCTGCTGTCCTCCACTCACCCCTAAAAAGACAAGCATGATATGCTTCAAATTCCCCTCTGGATCTTTCTGGGAAGCAATTTAAAAACCTCAGAATGATAATTAGCTTTTTACTATGTGCTATAGGTTGAATTTAAAATACTATAGAAAACACATCATTAGAGACTGCCAGAGGAAGGGATGTGGGAAATCACATACTTCAACATTTTCTTTTTGAAGGTTTCCAAATGTACCAATTTCAAAATGAGAAATTTATCCCTGGGAGAGAATTTTCTTATTTATCTTTTCCTCTATCTCAGTCTGTACCCTGTTTATTCTCTCCTAGGAGGACAGCAATGAAGGGGAAGTAGCAATCAAGAAAATAAAGACTGGATATATTGGATTTCATTAGACAAAAATATTGAAGAAAAAAAAAAAGACTACAAAATATCTTCAAAACAAGAGTTATTTCCCCCAGGGAAAAAGTTAGGAGTTCACATTAAAGCCATACTCATTTGCAGTGTCTTCTCAACATAACAAGTGCTGTTATAAAGTGAAACATCAATGAAATATTTCCTCTTTTTTTCCTACTACTTGTTAAAAAAAAAAAGTGCACACAGCTGTCTGGGGCAAGGTGTTAAACAAAACCCTCCATCAATAAGATGTGCAAGTGTGAAAGCTGCTTAGAGCAAGAGGTCTGCAGAACCTCCAGCAGTGGGTCTTAAGGGCAGCTCAGAGTTGCGGTGGGCATCACTGTCTCCTGCACAGGTCAGGGCCACTGGCCAGCAGCCTGAAGCTATATTGGCCTTTCCAGCATAGTGTGACACCTTCCAAGGCATACTGGTCAAAAGCAGGTCATATGGATTGGGAAGGTGTCTCTGGGCATCTAGTGAAGGCAGTGCAGAAGTAGATCAGATCCAGAAATATTTCCCAGGCTGCAGCAGTGCCATGCAGCATGGGTGTTGTTCTGGCTCTTAAAAGACCTGCAGGGATAGAAGTGACCCTAAAGCACACAGATGTTGTTGCTCCTGAGCCGCCTGGACCCCTGTTAACCAGAACATGTTGGATTAGCTCAGCACTACAGTTTCCTGTCAGATCTGTAGAGGGATGTTTTTGCATCAATACAAGAGTTGTGTCTGTTTTCGCTATGAGGTTTGCTGTCCCTGTTGGCCCAAGTCAAACAAGTGTGACCACCTGGGCCTGATGATGACCTTGCTATTAGCACTGTAGTAGACAGTATCTCATTGCACTCCAGGGACAAGTACACAGGGGTAAAAATTATAACTTCTGTTCTGGCTACATAATTATTTTTATTTCAGGATGGGGTTCAAAGCAACCCTCCTGGCTTATGACACACATAGTCAAATAGTAAAGACAGTGTATTTGTATTGTGCTGTTTTCAGTTCCTCTTGTGGGTAGAGGTTAAAGTGAGTTTTCAGCAGAGATTTGCACTGTCCTGACATTGGGTTAGTAACAAAAATACAGCTAAACATGGGTCACCAAAGGAGCACCTAACCCAACACTGACACCTAGGAACTGAGCATCCTTGTGGACGATGGACGTCATAGTGTAGTTCTCATCACTGGGAAAGATCAATTTAAAATGTGAGGGCAATAGTAGGAGATGTCAGATCCATCATACTTACAAATTTCGTGTTATATCCTAGTTTCTTCCCTCCAAATAAGAGTATTTTCTGTTTGTTAACAAAAAAACAGCCTCAAATATTTAAGAATGTAAAAAGAATATTTTAGCACATTTTAGCAGCTGACTAAGAAGGACTGATGCGGAAGAACCCTGAGCTAGGACTCTAGATTCAAGGCAGACATGAAAACCTCTATCTCATGGCACTATGACATTTTGAAACACCTTCTGAGCTGTTTTGTCTTCTCCTGATCTTTCACCTATTCCTGTGATCTTCCACAACGCTTGAAGTGTGTCTGGAGCACATCTTCTAGATTTTGTCTAAGGCCAATGGAACCAGTCTTCGTTCTGTCTTGCAGAAGATGCGTTGGGAAAATACCATGCAAATACCTTGGTGTTGGGCTATTTTGTACATGCCATGTGGAAAAAAGCTCTGCTTAAATAAGTCTATGAGTGTCAGTAACTAAAAAAATCCTGCTAATAAATATTTCCCATGCACACAGACATTAATAAAAGCCTCATCTTTTTCCAAGCCATCTATTACCAGATGGCAAAAAGCTCAAATTTCTTTAGCTGTGATTTTATCTATTTTTGCACATCAAGAATCTGCGGAGGTACACAGAGAGAAGCAACAGCAAACTGCTTGAAAATATTTCAAAGGATGCATAATTGCAGGTTCAGCGCAGTTCCAAGCAGTAATGGTAAGTAGGTTTTACGCAAGGAAGTTCTCTACTTGACCTGGTTGCCTGAGGAATTACATACTAAGAGCTGTGGTCACTCAGATGGAAAAAAATAGGAAGATCTTCAATTTTCTAACGTGCATTTTTTTCCTAGAGGTTGACGAGTCATTTTTTTTTAGTTTCTTTTTTTCCTCTGTTTTTGCTTTAGGAGAAACAAAAAGAATGGGGATAAAAGGGGAAATTTTACTATGTCAAAATTCCATATTTATAGTTCAAACACTGCCATTTGTGCTTAAATTGCATTAATCAAAACAGTGAGAAAACAGCTGATTAGACCAAAAAGAAAATCACAGCTATGCTTTGAAAAATATCAGGAGACATCTTTAGGAAATAGATTCATGGGCTGTGACTACTACATTTTTTTCTGGGAACCAGCCCCAGAAGATGCTCTTTGCTTTTGCCCTTGAAAATAGTGAATCAAGGGGAGGAAATTTCAATTAGCTAGACAGCAGAAAGGTGAGTTGCTAGAAAATTCATCTGAGAGTTATGAAAATAGATCCTTCTTTGTCAGTAGGCACTGGAGGCAATGATGTCATAAAATACAATCAAGCAGAAACAGAAATCTATGCTAGATCAAACAAGGAAGAAAGAGCAAATAAACTGAAGACCCTTTGTCAAAAATAAGAGGGAAGGGAAAGGATCCAGAAGAGTTACAACCTCACATCTTGGCTTTTTCAATAAAGCAATTTGAGTCCTTTCATATTTTCACGTCCAAATAAAATTTTAAATGTTATTTTAACTCAGAAACAGGAGCCATAAAATAGTGTAACAGTGCCCAAATTTCATAGAGTGTGTTTCAACTAACTGGCCTTGCTTTTACTCACTGTTTTTCTTTCTCTTCATAGAGAAGCCTGGGTTGAAAAGGACTGCAATGATCATTGAGTTTCAACCCCCCTGCTATGTGCAGGGTCACCAACCAGCAGACCAGGCTGCTCAGAGCCACATCCAGCCTGGCCTTGAATGCCTGCAGGGATGGGGCATCCACAGCCTCCTTGGGCAACCTGTTCCAGGGTGTCACCACCTTCTAGGTGAAAAACCTCCTCCTGATATCTAATCTAAACCTTCCTTTTCTCTGTTGAAGACCATTCACCCTTGTGCTATCACTATCCACCCTCATTTTAAATTTAAAAAAGATGGAGAGAGTGTGCAACAGAACTTACCTCTCCTTTAAATTTTTGGCTCAACTACTAATTCCCTCAGCGCAGGTGCCTCGCTCAGCTCAACTGATCACATTTTATTTTTAAAAGTTGAGAAATAAAATGAGAAAATGAAAATTCATGGAAAAATTAAGCTGCCTGCTTGACTATGCAAACATTCGCATACAAAATACTGGCATTGATCAGCATATCAATTTGTTCCTGACACTGAGGTTAATATTTGAAACAATTGTACCTCCCCCACTTTCTTGCGATTGAAATGCAGTGTGTCATACCTCTGCACATGTTGTTCTCCTGGATGGGCTGAAAAGGATGAGCAACATTCTTATGAGTCAGTGTGCTCCCAGGAGAGCCTTCAGCTACAGCAGTACGAAGGTAGTAGTAGTTTTGTTAATTCAGTCTCGTGAATATTTGCCTTCAGCCATTAACAATGGTAGAACAAATCATTCCTTTCACATTTTAGGAAATCTATGTTTCACATCATCAAAAGAATTGGCTTTTGGAGGGAATTTGATCAACCTTGTATTCACTGAGACAAATTCTCTGTGCTGGCTTTACACCCTCGTCTACACAGCTGGTTTGGTTCACTCTCCTGGAACACCTGAGAATAATTCATTTGGCTGCTGTTATTAACATGGGATCACAGCAGGCTTGCATTTATCCCCTGATAAGTCATTGGTTTTACTTTAGTAAACTGTCTATTGGTCTGGACAAAGAGCATGGTATTTTTGCTGTTAAAGCTATTTCCATGGCACAATGCAACAGGTGATGTATAGGTGAGGAGTCATAAGAGCCTGTTGCCCAGACCAGGCTATCCCTCCAGCAACTATCTGGGTCTTTAAAAGTTAAAGTCCAGTATTCACTAGTAACAAAGCAGTTAGCATTAGTTTGTACAAGCTGTAAAACTGGCTGTCACCACGTAAATGATGATATATTCCAGGTGCTGGGGAGGAGCAATGGATGTGCTCAAGTCTATGTGAAAAGCCTCACTTCTTTAAAACCCTTGACAGATAGAGATGATTCCCGAGAAGACAAGGCACATTGTGTTTGAAGATCTCAGATATTCCAGTGGTAGGTGATAATTTTACTTTAGCTTCAGCTGTTCAGCTGTCAGCACTAGTTAATTCTAGTGCTAAGGAACATTAGTTCACTTGCAGCCCTTGGTTGTAAGGAAAGGGAAGTCTCACACCCTGTGAGTGCTTTGCTACTCTTTGCTTCTTGTGGTTTCTAGTAATGCTTAATACATTCTTCGTATTAAAAAACCTTTTCTGTACACATAAGTGTTAGGAGTGTTTGTTCTTCTTCAAAACAAGTTCAATTTATTCCCATGGTCTGTGTAGCTGAGAGCAGAACTAGCAGCATATACATCCAGCTCACCTTATTATATAATACTAAAAAGTTGGTGAGTTATTTGCTACCTGAAAAACCCTTAGAATTTAGGCAAAAGTTTACAGAAAATAAGGATGTGTTGTTAATAAAGCTCATGGAAGTTTGGAGTTGGCTGTCTGCTTGTTTTGTGACATCTCCAAAAGCTGCAAGAGATTTTAAGAGATGTCTGTCAGTCCAGCGTCAGAAACTAATGCTGGGATGAGTTTCTGGACCCGCCATCCTCAGATGCTTCCTTTGCACAACCCATTCGTAATGACAAAATAGGCAGCAAATCCTTTCATTCCAACAAATCCTGTCTTCTGCATTGCTATCTCAGCAGGATGTGAAGACAAGATAAAAAAGCCAGCAGTGACTGTGCCTGCAGATGGGTCAGAGGAATTTTTCATAAAAACAACTTTCATTTCATCCCTGAGATGGAGTTCAGTGACTGCAGCACAGTCAAGTCCCAAGCTATTACATGTGTAAGTAAACTGTTCAGAGGTTAATATACGGCTGAGAAATTGTTTGCTTTCTCCCCTGACTCCCCTTAATTTATACATATTTTCCATCTGAAAGGGAATTCAGGAGTGTACCACTGCAGACACGTGGCACAGGCTGGACTTCTGTTCCAAATTTCTTTACTGTAACTCTTCCCTGTGATTTAATCTTCAGGAGGGCAAGCCAAAGAGGATGCAAGATTTAAATTTTGCAAGCCCTGACACCACCTGCTCCTCCAGAACAATTCATCTATAGCAATTAATGTACAGCAACAAGCCCTACACTAAAGTGGTATGTAGAAACACAGGACTGACCCAGGCTCTCCCAAGGCAGTACAAAACAGATCAAATGAGAGCCTAATAAAAAAGTCATTCTTCAACAGAGGTAAGTTTTAGAAAACAATCTCAACATTAGATAAATGAAAGCCCAGCTCTTGATAGCTGAAGGTGAAAATTCAGAGGCTGAAGGCTGAGTGCTTGTGACAAAAAGGCTGAAACCCAGTACTGCTGTGTGTGCTGAGTACTACCAGCACCCAAGTCCAGTAGAACAGGCCACTAGCACTGTCTGAATCAGCTGTCTGTGACCACCCACCATTGAACAGCCCAAGAAGTAGGATATTTTATCAGTAGTGCAGAAGGATGAGCAAGACCTGTTGGCATCCTCCAGCAGGTGATCCCCTGAATCCCAGTCACTGTCCACAACCAGAAGGCAGTTCTCAAGGGTTTTGCAGCACAACTTCATTAAAGGTACCCCATACGTAAGAATTCATACCCAAGGCATAGGAAGGGGAGTTGTTTTTTTTTTTCCCCACCTGAGGGTAGTTAATGGCATCAGAATGAGACAGAAATCGTTTCCACTGGGGAATTCCAGCCAACCATGAGCAAGGACGTGTATTTGCAAAGGGATTTCAGATACACAACTGAAGCAAAGATGACTGTGTCATCAATCAATCAGGTGGAAGTTCTCTCTGAAAGGCCCATCTGTGAAGGCAGCAGCCGGTGAGCATCATTCCTACCTTTCACGGCACAACCTTCATAAGGATGGAAATCAGTTCAGGACAAGTGCGTATACTGAGGGTGCTAGTATCTTTGCTTAACTGAAGCAAAAAGTCTTTGCTTCAGACCAAAATGAAGCAAAGTTTATGTGCTTTAGACCAAACAATGTTGTAATAATCTGTTCAGAACTTGCCTTGTCTGGATCAGCATTGAAACCAATCTGGAAACACAGAGGTAAAGACTATATTCCCAAAGGTGTAATGTCTGAAGAGTTACTAAGGTATTTTTCTGGATCACAGGAGTTGAGATCTTAGAATGGAGAGTTTTCAATCTGCAGAGACTTCTCTGCATCACCAAAAAGAAACATTTTAACTTATTTAACCAAACACAAGCAACAGATTTGGGGAATACTTAATGCCACAGACATGTTGCTAGTATTGTGTATATGTTATAAAACAGATGAGAAAACTTCATCAATTTCTACATGTCAACATAAAATGTGGTTCTGTCAGTCAGCTACTTAATAATTAAAATTGTTCCTTATTTCAAACAGAACAAGTTATTGAATTATTATGTTGTGGTCACTTCTGTTAAAATTTTTTGCCATCTCTGAGCACCCATAGCAACTTCTCAGTTTGAAAACTGTGGTAACATATACAAATTACTGCATCTTACATCTCTGCAGAGGAGTAGAAAAGGTGAGTAGCAGCTATTTTTGCAATACAATGGCTCAGATGTATTTCTCTATATGCAGAGTTATTTCTTTTTACCACAATGCATTCACACCTTTTCTTTTCAAAGCCAGGCCCTAGAAAAGTGCTCTTCCAGTTGAACAACAAACATTCCTCAAATTTTCAATGTAAGCTTCATAGAGGGTGTCTGGGAGTCACGTATCTTGCTTGGCCTTGAGTACTTTCGAGGTTTCTACATCTGTCAGAATAAAGAATATCCAGCTAGGAACTGTAGGCATAAAAACAAGAGCCTTGGTTTTAGTAATCTAGTGCTTCCACCTGGAAAAAGAAATATTGAAATAAATTTGAAGACAGCCAGCAACATAATAAAAACAAATGAGCATACCCTGAAGAACTGAAGGAAAAGGGCTGCAACCCTATTTGAGGAAAATTATTGGTATTAGAGGAAGAAAGCAAATTTGGACAGACAATTCAATTCAAGAAGACATCAGCATGCTTTCCTTTTGCCATCTGGGCAGGCACTGGCCCTGCACAGGATGTGAGCTCTCCTGCCTTCCCACTGCTGGTGCGGTTCTTTTGCCTGATGTGGCAGCAGTGCTTACTGCTGTGACTTCTGAGAGATGACAAAAGGATGGCATGGGACACTGTGGGGGACAAGGCTGGAGACTCTCACCTGGGAGGTGGTTTTCCATGTCAAGGAGGACCCACACTGGGGAGAGGAGCAGTAAAAGTCTGGGTTGGCAGAGATAAACTGCTATGCACTGACCCAGCCTCCTATGTCATCTGTCAACACATCCATGAACTCTGCAGCATACATCAGACTTATGGGGAGTGGGGACCAGAGAAAGGGGAGGAGAAGCATGGGGCTGAAGTTCAGCCTGGGGAAGGGAGAAGAAAGGCATTTCCCTAAGAGTTTGTTTTATTGCTTGTTTTCTTTTTTTTTTTCTTCCCCCCCCCCCTTCCTCAGTATTCAAATCAGCAATTAAATGTTTATGGTAACTGGCAATGAATTAAGTTAAGTGAAAATCCCTGAGTCAAGACTGTTTTCCTTGTGAGGTCTTCATTTACTTGGCATTTTCACATAGCTCTGGGCTGCTGAGGATTTTTTTTTGTTCATCTGCCTGTTATAGGCAAAGGGCAATCACAGCAGTCCTCAAGTCTGCTTCTGAGAGTCTGAGCATGAAGGAGGAGTGCCACTGTTGTGATGCTCCACATAGTCGTGTTCCTGGCCAGGAGCAAACAGGGACTTACCTGTACATAAACACCAGCTTTGCAGGCTGCACCACTCACACATCATCAGCCCTCTCAAGACATCTTCACAAACCACACAATCACAGCTTTGTGCTAGCTTTGTGCACATACAACACCAGGACACATTGCAACCAATGATGCATAGCACCAACATCGAGCTGGTGGTGACAAAGTGCATAATAATGCATACAAGACCCAAAAGGGGAGTAGGGGGAAGAGGGAGAGAGCAGCTTTGGTCAAAACATTTCAGAATTCTAGAGGAAGGAAGGATGGAATACTGATATGACAAAAGGATTACAAAATCTTCCATGCAGGATCAGGAAAGTCCATGTTTTTTAACCAGCTCTTTGATATTTGCAAACTAGAGAAAGTACTATGCTGTTGGGTTAAGAGTTAGAAAAAAATATATATATGTATATATATATATATTTCTTAAGGTGCTTCTGAAACCTTTAAGTGTTTTGTGCAACGAGGAAGCCAGGAACAAGGGAGGCCCAGCAGACTCCTCCCAGCGTGTTCAAGTCCCTTGGGTGGAACAAGAGTTCATGGGCATGGAGGAGAGCAGCGCTATGCAGGGCATGCATCCATGGTTTGTCATTAGTATCTAAATACTGGTTTAAATCTGAAGCTATGTTGTTCTCAATTAACTATTACTCTAATAGTTGTGGAGTTTTTTTGTTTTTTGTTTTTTAAATATAGAATACACTAGGGTCTGTGTACAGTTCTCCACTAACTGAAATCCACTTTTGTTTCCAAGATTTGCAGTGACAAATGATCTATTCTGGGTGTACTCCAGAGGGAATTGAAGAAAGGTGGAAAACGAGACAACACATTGTCAGATTAAATATATGTGATTTGAGCAGTTTCCAAATGCTGTTAGGTACTGAATTGAGTAAGTCGATTCAGAAGAGGCATCCGTGCATTGTAATAGACAATTTAGTGTCAATCTCTGGACAATCTGTCTGTAGACAAAAACAAACAAAAAATTTGAAAGGAAACAAAATGTTACAGGGAAAGATAGAATAGCACTGTACTAATATCTGGCTCACCATAGTTTTTTAAGGAAAAAATCACATGGATAGCTGCAGCATACTTTACATCCTCATCCAGCAAAGCACTTAAGTGTAGTCATCACTTTGTCTTCAGTGAACTGTAAAGGAACAATGCTGCCTTGAAATTCTTTTGCTGCTATGGCCTGTGTGCCTCAGGGTTCAGGGATGGTGGCAGCAGAGATGTGGGAAAGGTACTCAGAGAGGCATCGACTTCGTCATACTTCACCTATGAAAGTAATGGATGTGGAGAAGGCTCAGTCATCTGCTGGTTCATTTTGTTGATGGCTGTAGTCCTTAGGCCAAGGGAGATGTGGCAAAGGCTTACAGGGATGAATGTGTGAGTCCTGTTTAACATCTTTGTGAATGATCTGGAAAAGAGGATTAACTTGCTTATGACATTTAGAGATAGTCATTAATTAGACAGCAAAGCAAGGAGCTAATACGCAGGTGAAAGACAGTAAGATGATTAAGTAGTGCTGAAACATACACGTGGTCAGCAAACACGTCTGCATGCATACACACCTGCTTACAAATACAGTAAAGAAAGGATTTTCTGAATGGCTGTTTTTAGTGTTTTCGGACTCACTCTGTTGAACACACGAATTAAAATAATTTTCCATCAAAAGCAACTGCCTATCATTGCAATGCTGTTCATCTGTCTCTTTATTTCTGCAAAGGTAATCACAGACCAGATTCCTGATATATGTGATTCCAGCCTTTGCACATCTATGTTATGTGGAAGTAGTTCAGGTAAATCTCAAACAAGAAAGCATAATTTAAAAACAGACATTAGCTCAGGGAGCACGTGAGCTCTGTACCTGAGAGAACAAAACTTCAGTTTGAGGTGTATCTTGGAAGTGTTGTGTGAAAGGATGGAGGGAAAGGGTGTGTATAACAATACTTGAGATAGCTATCAGGGAGCTGGCTCTCTTTTCCATGCAAACACACTCAACGCTTTCAAGTCCTGCACTCTCTCTGCCTGGATTCCCTCTGGGGCTCCCAGTTGGACGTGATGGCAGGAAAGCAGCAGCTGAGGCATTAACACCTTCCCACCTCCTCACAGCCAGCAGGAAAGCTATTTTCTTTGCCAATTACTCAGTGACCTATGAAAAAATTTTTCATCTTTCACTTCTGAACACCAGGAACCAGAGTTGCTCACAGTCAGTGCAGGGATAACCACTGAATTTCTGCTTGCTTTCCATTATATTAACCATAGAGCTTTTCTTTGAAAAAGCACTTACCCTCCCTTCACATACAGTTTGTATAATCCCTCCTTGACTCATGCACAAGGTTCAGCCCCCCCCAGGATGGCTGCAGCAGGACCACTCTCCTGCCTACCACAGAGGTGCCTTGGTGATGGTGTTTAGGGGCACATAAAGGGGAGCACACAGTGCCCTGAAGGTACAGCAGCACTCATGGAGCACTACTGTGACATCCAGACCCTGAATACAAAAGCTGCATCTCTGTGGTGCAGCCTCATGAGCAAATGTTTAGGTGAAATTAAACTGACATTGAGGAGTGGTACATCCTCCTTCCATGCTCACCATCTGTGCAGTGCTCCTCACGATGTGTGGAGTTTGGTCAAATGAACATCAGATCCAACACTTGTGGGTCAACCTAGTTAAAATAAATAGACACGGATGGATGGAGGAAAAAGGTATAAACTAAGCTGTTCTGATATAAAACCTTGACTGAAGCGGATCTGGACATATTTCTCTGAGTAAAACTCTATGATCCAGGAGTCCATGTGTGGTGATTCACACAAACAAGAGATGGAAAACAAAAGCATCTATCATGCTGATTATAGCCCATGCCGGATAATGCTAGCTTCTCCCTGAGGCTTCCATGGCACACTGTCAATATGAACAACTCTTGAGAAGAGTGTGAGAGGTTACTCTTTAGGAGGACTTCAGATGATTCATACATACTGTCCTTGACCCAGAATCTTGCCAAGAGCCTTTAGAGTAGGCCATAAGCTCAAGATCAGAGTCATTCACCTGGGACTGCCGCTGGCTTGGTCTGGGGCAAATCAATTGGCATCTATCCATGTTTTTTCATTGTCCAACAAAACAGATAGTGGCCTAGCATATTCCATTTTGTTAGGAAATTGAGGAGATGTTGTCATGTCTTTTCAGAACCAAAACTCAGGTTAAAAAAGAAAAAAAAGAAAAAAAAGGAGTTTCTTTGAAAGACTTACTAACAGGAATGTTGTTCTAAGTAGAAGAGTGAGGCCCAGGACATGTACTTTTCTACCCAGAAATCTATAAATTCTACCCACAAATTCTATAAATATGAAGCATACAGCTGTGCTGTTGTCTGAGAGACAGAAAAAAAAATGACTAGCATTTGGCACAAGAAAAGTTGAATGAATTTGCATCAAGGTCTTCCTACGTTAATGATGTCATACACTGATAGCAGCAAAAGGACAAGCTTTAGCATGCTAAGTCTTCCCTTTGTTACCTGAGGAACCCCCAAGACCCTTCAGAGTAGCAGGGTCCTTGCCTGTGGCCCCACCTGGTGTTAGGGTCAATGTTACAAGTGCCTTGCTCACACCAGAAGAAGACAGGTTCCACATGAAGTGTGTGTTTCATCAGGAGGTCACCAAAGACAATGTTGCTCATGGGACAAAATGTCTGCACTCCTGGGGTCACAGGAAGCAGCAGGCTTACAGAACAGATTGCTGAGGCTGACCTGGCCCAAATCTTCCCTGGCAGAAAAAAATACATTAAAGCTCTGTTAAGGCAGAGTGCTGGCTTTTGCATAGGTTAATACCTCACTACATATCTCTCTTCTAAAACATTGGATAAGCTCATAATTGCTTGTAGAATGAGCAGGCAAGCTCATCTCACTTGCAGGTATTCCTACAAAAGGTAATCATAGTGTCCAGCATGTGGGTTAGTGTCCACAATAAACCCAGTGAAGCTGCTCAGTATTTTAATTCTGCCATGGTTGTCTCAAGGCTTCTGCTTGCTTCCTCAGGCATGAACACTATTGCACTTACTTTCTTTATGAGTCAGGAGATAAGCTACATCTGGCTGTAGTGAAATTGATAGGAGAAATAAAGGACTCTCCTTCAAGCTCAGCTAAATGCCAGACTGTTTATACCAAAGCACAACCTGCAATATGCTAACTACACAGCCCTTTAAGGCACACAGAAAAAAAAAGCAGTAAAGAAGTTGTTTAGCTTGCCAGGCTCCATTTTAAAAAAGCTGGGTTTAGTCATAATTTATTACTGAAAACAACATGGCAACTCTCCCTTGCAGAGCAGGGATTATCTTGGGCTCTGGAATAGGTGGGATCTGGTGCAGGTTCTTTGTAAGATTTCACAGCAAATGTGATTATAATAATCTCCGTAGAAACAGCATTAATACACCTGGATCAGGTGCCCCAGCTGTGCTAGATGATGTAACAGATCTAAGAGCTCAATACTGCATGCGGGTACTGCATGTGGACCCCAGAGCGCTTGGTAACATAAACTCCCAGTTGTCTATCTTCATTCCTCTGTGAACGCATGCAGCAGACTGGTGGTTAGGCTGAGATCTGCTCTAATCCTTACTCTACATCAGGCATGTCCAACCCATTGACCTCATGCAGCCCTGGACAGTAAATAATACAGCCCTGGACAGTAAATAATACAGCCCCACAACATCATGAACTTTAAAGATTATTTTATGGCTTCTAGCAATATTTTGTACAAGGCAATTGTGTGTGTAGTGGTCTAGGACTGTACCTTTTCAGTTACTGTGGCCCAGGCAAGCCAAAAAGTTGCACATTTATGCTCATCATTGTCACTGGTAGCATCTCTAGATGGCCCTGGTAGGTTGCCTAATTCTTCTGAGCAAGCTTTTAGTCTTCAGAAAAGTATTGTATTTTTATTGTGGGTTTTTCTTTTCAGTGTGTGGTTTTTAATAGAAAGCTTACTTTTTAGAGAAATTGTGGTATGAAAATTGGAACCTGTTCTCAGTTTTACTCCCTGTATTTAGAAAGAAAGATTTTTTTGAGAAGGAGTTTCTTTGTACACTGCTTGAGGTGACCTTTGCTATAAAGATAGGAAGTGCATATAAATAAAAGATGATGAGCTTTGAGCAGCAAATGCCCCTGTCTGCTTTAGTAGAAAGCTGATCAGAGGTTTGCTATGATTTGGATCAGTGCTGGGAGGAAAAGTAGCATTACAGAATCATGAAGGTTGGAAAAGAACACTAAGGTCATCCAGACCAACTGCGAAGCCACCCCCACCATGCCCACTGACCACATTCCTCAGTGCCACATCCACACGGTTCTTGAACACCTCCACCACCTCCCTGGGCAGCCTGCGCCACTGCCTCACCGCTCTTTATTTCTGAGAAGAAATGGTTCCTAATATACAACCTGAACTCCCTGGGGCAACTTAAGGCCATCACCATCACCTCTGTTGCAGTTACCTGGGAGAAGAGGCCAACCTCCATCTGGCCACAACCTCCTTTTAGGTAGCTGTAAAGAGCAATTTGTTTATTTGTTTGTTTGTTTTAAGAAAAAGACTGAAAAATTTACACAGATTCCACTGTGTTTATCTGGATCTACAGAAAGACAACGCAGCAGTCTTGCAAGTCTGCTATATGGTATCTTTCCTCCTGTCTAAGAGGTTATTTGTGCTTCTGCACAATAAATACTGGATGATATTGTTGTAACATTCAGCTTTTCATCATAATAATTTCTAGTTTAAAAAAGACTACAATTTTCATATAGCAAAGCTCTCATGCAGCTGCACCATGAAGAGAGCTTGAGAGAGTAAGAGTTTGTAACTGGGAAAACCCACACAGTCACACACCTCCTGCTTGAATATTCCTCGCTGTAAATTTGCAGAAGAGCAAAGAGCAGCAGTATATTGTGCTGAAGTGCTTTTGGATCTGCTGGTAGAAGAAAGACCTAAGAAGTCAGATGGGAAAAATCAATACTTGGGAGAAGCAAGAGGAGCAGAAGAGCGGCTGAGCAGAAGATGATGTAAAAACTCATAAGATACTGATAAGTTACCTCCTGAAGTGCCCACCACTGCTTTCAAAGACTGATGGACATTGCATCAATTAAGAAAAACCCAAAGGCTACCTGGGTTCTGCAATAGCAGTGACCTCACAGTCATGCTTGATTGCTGCTGTAATTAGAGATGTACGTGATCCAGAATGCCAGCTATCACAGCGTAAGTCAAGATGAAAAAAACAAATGAGCACAGAAGCAGCTCTAGCTTGTGCCTCTTTGCCTTATTCAGCAATGGTAAGCAGAGCAAATCTTGGCCTCCAGTAATGTGCCAAATGGGAGAGAAGGGAGTCAATACTGTGTTGATACAGCTGGCACGATGTAGCCAGACAAATTAGTTAACTAAGGCAGCCTATAATACTGTTTCTAAAAGCATAGAGGTTTTATGTGGCACCAGTTCTTTAACACAGAATGACCAAGCAAGGGGTGGATTTCCTCCTTGAGCATCCAACTCAGCAATCCTACCAGTGACACCTACAAAGACTAAAGGTGGGGAATGCATCCTGGGACTGCAGAAATGCTGATGGTTGCTGTTTGGATAGCACACTGATGTCAGATCTGGTAAGAGAAAAAACTGAGCTTCTCAAAGCAGAACATTTCAGTTCTTAACATCATGACTAACAAAAAAATCAAGTGTCTACTCAAGACCTGAGGCTAAAACCTTCACTTTTTTCAAGTTATTTTACTACCATAGTGCTGGAATCTCCCTGGGCTCTTGTTGAGATACTGCTGTGCTGTGCAGGCTCAGGCAGCACAGTGCTTTCACACTGACAAATGGAAGAGATTCTTGCACCGAGTCTCAGACCCACCAATAAGCCAGGGGTACAACCAAGCGTGTGAGGAGCTGTTAGATCAGGCAGCCTCTGAGATCTCCTCCTTCCCTGGAAACTTAGCTTATAGCCAGGGAAGTACACAGAAGTGACCCCACAGCAACATTTCTGATTACAGCTGGCCATTTGTTGGGCTTTCCAGGGCCTGTTTTTTGGAGCTTTGAGCCAGCCTTGTTCCACTGGAAGAAGTTAACCCATCTCAGTAAGTGACAGCTGTAAAACCTGCTATCTGAGAAAACCCAGGCTGCTTTAAGGAAAGTTCTGCAATTAGAAGAGACAAGGCAGTTTGGCACAACAGGGGAGATTTACCATTTGGCAGACTTCACAGTCTCAGGGTACCAAGCGGAGAGCGCAGCTCCTGTCCTGGTGACAGTCCTGGTGACAGGGGTCCCTCCCAGGCACAAAGGAGCATCAGCAGCTCCTGAAGTCAGCAGATAAGGCTGGCTGCTATCCAAACTGTAGGGAAACCTGTCACGTTTCAGTTGTTTTTTAAGGTTGAGCATATGTCCCCTCTTAAGTACCAATGTGATACTCACAGCAGAAACAGGGCAGCCAGCCTGCTCCAGCCCAGCTTTGTTCTGCTCTGCTCACAGGAACTGGTTGTGCTGGCATCTGGGCTGCCTTCTGGGTGGTAGGGGAGGAAAGGGGAAGGATGAGGAGGGTGGCAAATCAGTAAGTGAATGTCAGGAACCTGCCTTAGGTGAAACATTCTTGTGGGAGTCCAACTAGGAGAGGAAAGGCAAAGGGGCAGGAGAGGGAATGCAGAGGCTGTCCCTTTCTCCCAGGGGACTTCAACACTCATACAAAACCAAGAGCATTTGTCCCTACCCATGCACTGCTGGGCAGTTAATTCAGGAAATGGCAGTGCCATTTTTGCTGTAATTGTTGTTTCAGATTAGCTTTGTTCAGTGCATTTCTCTCTCAAACTGCTGTTTGCATAAGTGTTCCAACAAATTTGACTTCCAGTGCACTTATTAATGTTAAAATATATATAAGCGTTCCTTCTGTGCATCTAAAAGCATATCTCCAGTTTAAAGGAAAGAGCTTTTGTAGTTTCTAAGCTTTTCAGTGCTTTTAGGTCTAACCCATTGTGCAAGGAGATAAAAACAAGAATTTTGCAAGCCAGGTAAATTGAATACTCACTAGGCCTATATGGTTACTGACTAAGCAACTTGGTTAAGAATTGGTTGTAGATCCATGGTACTGCCTGGATTTATTTAAGCTGTGCACATTTAGGATCAGCTGCTGTGAGCTGCAAATACAGTTGAATCTCTGTGCCACTGCTTGTCAGAACACCATGCATGTAGCACTCCAGCAGCCCAGGCTTTGATATTGCATTTCTCCCTCAGGGTCCAGCAAGGAAGAATTTCAAGAGGGCAGAAAATGAATTTCTAACCCAGGAGAAAGCATTTGATGAAAAAGTCACATTGTTCACATTTTTTGTGGAAAATGAGATGGGAGTGGGGAAGAAAAACTAGTTCTGAAGTGATTTCAGTTCTAAGAGCCACCAAGATCCTGATAAAAGCTGTGGTTTGTTGCTTCTGAGCCCACCCCTGCCTGCCCAGAAGATTACCAGCCATGGTAGGCTAGGACTGCTGGGCTGGAGGAGACCTGCTGCTCACTGTTGGCCATGCCAGGGAAGGGAGCATGTATGGTGAAGCCTAGAATACACATCAGGAAGTACTGTGACATCTGAATTGACTAAAAAGCATTCTTTGTGTTGGATGTGGCTTTCTTCCATTAGAATTCCTTACTTCTGTGGCTAGAAAGGCTTTCCATGAGAACTGCAAAAACTTTTTGCCAACAACACTGTCAAGGAAAATAAATACGGTCAGTTTTCATAACTTCCAGAATAATGTAGCAAAATAATCTTCCTGGCTTACCTAAAAGGCCAGGTGCACCTCGAGCTGGAGTTCAAGTTGTTGATGTTGCACAGATCTGTTCTGCTTGCTGCTTTACCACTGACATAGGAGAAGATGTGTTGGATGCCAAATGCACTGTATGCCCTATCAAATTCCCTCCTTAAAAGAGAGTGATGGTCACTGCAGAAATCCATCTTTATGGTCCTTGGATTCATTAGGGGAAGCAAACTGGTATGCAAGACGATCAGTAAAACAAGAAAATCTGATATGAAAGCCAGACAGGCCCAAACTGCTAAGAGATTGTTCAGGAGTGCCTGATGATGCATCCTTCCGTCAAGGTAATTAGGTTCTCCAAATGCTATTATCTTAATTCTTTTTCAGGAAGGGGATAACATGCCGCAGTGAAATATTTTACTTCAAACTAATGTATGCTGCAGGCTGCAAGGTAAAAGAAAAGTGCTCCATGAATTTGCATTAACCTTCTTCAGAGACTTCTTATTTCTTATGTCAAGATGCTGTGAAGAGAAATAGGTTAAATAATGAAAATATGAAGAACTACTATCTTCACTTTTCCTCTCTGCTGGGAGGGCTAATGCTTCACACAATTACAATCTCAGCACTGTACAGTGCTCAGGACCAAATGCAGCAGCTGCCTCGTGTTTCTCTGCCTGCTGTGTTGCTAGTGCTCTGCTCATCAGCCACAGAGTTTTGTCTTTCTTCAGCAAACAGCAGCAGAGGTGCTACAGGGAGCATAGGAGCTTCACCAAGAGTCATTAAGCTAACGCTCTGCTCTTGAGAAATCAAGTTCCATGAGCCAGTTAGTTGGCTGGCAGTCTCACGTGATGAGAAGGACATGTCCAGCCATCTGTGCTTATTCAGAGAATTGGGTGAGGGAAGTCCTTCACTCCCTGATTTCAGTTCTATTTTTTATTAAACGGTAGATGCAGAGCTTGGGAGTACTCAGGGAACAAGTTTTGTCCCCCTTCCCTAAACTACCACCAACACAAACATAGTTTCCCTGCCTCACTGGCACACACAGATGCTTCTCCTGACCCTTCTCATCAGAATCCTTCCATACTCCCAAGAATGAGGCCCTGAACACAGAGAGTGGAAAGCAAGCTAACAACTCCTTTCCTACTACAAATTTGACCATAAAAAAGAAACTCCATGAATGAGTTACTAGCCATTTTTTTTTATTTTTTTCTCAAATATAACTTAGACAATACTTGGAAGAAAATTTTCCTTTAAAAATAAATGTATCAGCTGAAAAAGAACTGAAGCAATTGACTACAATGTAATTACAATTCCAAGAGCTTGTTATGTGACACACGTGATAATTATTAAGAGAAAAATTTACAGCTGTATAGGAAGAGCTAACAAGGAATAAAGAATTATGTCCTTTGGTGCATCAATGAATTATTTTATGCTCTGCTTTTACTTTGGCAAGACTCAAGGATAAACATATTAGAAACCTCCGTTCAGTAAGGAAAATTAGCAAAGAAGCATGGAGCACACTGGAGGTGTGCTGTAGCAGGTAGTAGGTCACAGTCATCCATCAGTGTGTAGACAACATTAGGTAGACAGCTTCAGTTTCTTTCTTTTTTTTTTTTCTTTTTTTTTTTTTCCCCCTGACCTATTAGCTGGAGACTTCGGTAGTCTTTTACATTCCCAACATAATGTTATAAACAAACAAGAAGCTCAGTATCTTGCTGGAATATGATAGTAACGATTTTCTAGAAAGTTAAAGGGAGAAGGGAGTTGGGAAGGCTGGGTAGCTCCCTACATTAATGATATTGACAGCATGTGCATGAGCTATGCCAGTGAGGAGAAAGCATAACTTGGCTCTGTAAGAAGCCCTGCAAAAGCCTGAAACTTACAAATATGAACATTAGGAAATAGATTAGGTTATTCAAGATAAACACAATGAACAGCATGAATATATAAGGGTAAATCAAAGGCCAAGAAACAAAACAGACCCAAAGAACAGTAACCTTAACAGGAAAATACATAAATCAATATGTTAAGCAAGATAATCATGATCATTTCTCAGTGGGAGTAATCAGTGCTGAGGAGCAGAGCAGTTAATGTCTCTCTGCTCCAGTCTTCACCAAGCAGGATACAGCTAGAGCATGGATAGGTGGGAATATAACGCTCAGGGATGGGTGTAGGAGCTGAGATGGCTCCAGAAAAGGAGTGAGACAAAGAGTACTCTGGGAAAGCAGAAAATGCCTAAGCTTATCTAACTGGCTATGCCCAAAGAAATACATCCAGACTGCTCTTTAGAACCACTAGAACTTCAATTGAGCACTTGGGAGAAAGCATGGGACAATAGGAAAGAGACAAGCAAGACATTCAACCTAAAAAAAATAAATAATGATAATAGTCAAAATATTCAACGACAATAGAGGAAATAGTTCTGATTTGAATTCCTAGAAAAGCACTGGAACAAATTACTAATTCTATGTGAAAATGCAGCAAGCAGCCAAGACACAAGCAATCACCACCACCAACTCACTGAAAATCACATCAAAAAAACCTAGCTTTCAATGCATTACCTTTCTGGGATGTAAAATCTAAGAGTGGATTTTATTTTCATGTCTTCGTAATATTACCCAAATGCCACTACTATTTCTGATGTGCAAGTCAGGACAGCTGTCTCTCCAGCCACAGGATCCTGACAAAGCCCTTCTTCTCCCTCCTTGTTGTTATGGCACACTGCCTGGAAGCCAAGTGATGCTCATAGGAGGGGCTCTGCCTTCTGACTTTTCAAGCCGTTCTCCATCCCACCACAACCCTTCACTCACTTTAGAAGACGGTTATGGCTTTCCCCAAATTCAGCAGGGTTTGGAAAGGGGAAATAATCGGTCACTGTGGGAAACAGCCCAACCTCAAAGGTCTTCTGGACAGTGATGGTGTAATAATGTGTCGTGAAATGAAATCTCTTTGATGCTCATCTTTATTTATTTTACACTGTCATGGTTGGGATAAACAGAGGAATAAAGCAGCAAACCAGCTCCCTGCTGCTGCACCGGCTCCACAAGGTTTTTCTTTAAACTGCACAGTTAGAGTAAGATTTATATGGTGTCTGGTGTTCACAAACACCAGATGAACATGCACACTCTGTGTGCACATGAAAGCGTACCGCAGTGACATCCAGAGTTGCTTTAAAAATAATTATCTGCATTAGTCATGGGGCTGAGCGAGGAATATTTTCATGAAGGCAGAGCTGTCAGCCTCAATCCACATGCAGCCGAGCGTGGGGAGGTGCAGGCAGAGAGCTGATCTATTAAATCAGCTGATAAATACCTTACATCACTCAGCATGAAGCACGAAATGGTGAGCTATACAGCATATGTGAATTATCTTCTGAATTCATTAGGTGGAAGCCTGTGGTACGTTGTTACTGGTAGGTCAGCAAAGCTTGTCCAGTGCTGCATAGTTAAGCAGGAGAATTCAGCTTCTCCTTTTGGTGCCACAGGTCTTCAAGAGACTGCTGCAACCTTTTGTACTAAAACATTTGTACTGAAAAAAATATGTACGTGAGCTGTTGGAAATAAATACCTCCTCCTTCAAGTTTCGCC
The DNA here is from genome assembly GCF_026119805.1 of Tympanuchus pallidicinctus. Lineage (NCBI taxonomy): Eukaryota > Metazoa > Chordata > Aves > Galliformes > Phasianidae > Tympanuchus > Tympanuchus pallidicinctus. The sequence goes on from NW_026294769.1 coordinate 13,453,418, forward strand.
AGCTTTTCCCTCATGTAGATTAAAGTCTCTTAAGCTAAAAAATCCACTATAGCTGCCACAAATGAAATACTGCAACAAAAGGCACATCTGATATTTCTGATCACTTCAGAAAAAACTTCATGAAAAGCTCCACCTAACCAGCTAACCTGCAGTGACTTTTCTCTACTGGGAAAGGCCCAAAAAACCCAAAGGCCCCCTGGGTTGTATCCAGTATCAGGAGGCACAGTGAAGTGGCAGGTGGCCTCAGTTACAATAAGGCACATACAGATCAGAGGAAGACAGGGACATGTGGAAGCTATGGTCCAGAAATCCAGCTACTTGCAAATTATCAAAAGGCAGAAAAGCATTGGTTAGGTTCCTCTTCTCTTAACCATCCCCATGTCATTACTTTGGCCCAGCGGACAAACTTCCTCACTTCTCAACAAAACCAAGCCTTAAGATGGACAACCATCAGTCACTGTAAAACCCAAACTGGTCTCAGATTTCCAATTGCTCCACTCCCAATACATAAGAGAAAACCAGCCAACCTTTTCAACCAAAGCTCTGAATTATTCCTTTTTCCTTTAGCAACCACCTACAACACACAGGGCTGATGGCTGCTCTGCAGACGCCATCTGTTCCAGCACAACAGCGACTCACCCACTTCTGCCCACTCGCCAGGACCAGAATTTAGCACTGCATGCTGCGTGTGCAGGGGAGGCACATGTGTTGCAAGAGACAGAAGAGAACAACCAGGATAAGGAAGGGATGGCCATTGCTAGTGTTGGGAGGATGCTGAGTGAGCCATGCTTAAAAAGCATTCATTGTGGAAGAATGAATTTCACTGTTTTGTGAATTGCTTTGTCCTCATGCAGTCCCCCAAACCTACTCACTCACCACCAGCTGTAAGCAGTAATGCAGTTAGCTTTATTATGAACCTTCTCCAGCACAGAACCCCATGAAACATTTTTCCACAAGTAGAACAAGCATAAGCACATCTGGAAGCAGGCATCGGCCCTGGCCTCATCTGTCACACACAGAGAACCAGAACTTACCTTTAAAGTTCAAATCCCCTACCTGCCACCTCTGCTAGGAATAACTTCTCTGTACCTCACCTTACCCGCTTGAGAATGGATTTAAATAAGTACATCTCACACTATGGTAAATCAAACTTTTCTTGGCAACAAGATATTCACAGTACTATATTCACTGGGAGGTTATATAAGAACGTGTTCTCTTCTGTAAAATTTCAGCTATTAGCTTTTGGGGAAGAGGATAAACATACAGTGAAAAAGGAAAATGAAAATGACGTATTGGAAAAATATTTCTTTTTGGTACAAACAAATAATTGGCACAGTTCCACCAGTGCCCTATTTCCATGAAGCAAGAACACAGCAGGAGCAAATTTTTACACAGGGTTTCAAATGTCTTTCCATAAAGCACTCTGCACTACGTGGGATTCCTCTCAAGGCACAGTGCCAACGCCTTGCTTCCAGTTTCTATGACTTCTTTCTTGCTGTACTTGGATAAGCCAGGCTCCAAACAATACTGTTCCCACTGTTGGTGCTTGGGCACTTCAGAAACCCTCCCAGTTCACGTGGTTCAGCTTCTGCTCATATCTCCTAACAGTTTTGGGGATTGCTTCTGATGAAGGAGGAAAGCTTCACTTGTTTTCTTACTTAGCATGATCAAGGGAAGCATATCGTATACCTGCTTCACAATATCCCATTGTCTGATTGACTGTGGTGAACACAATGTTTTGTTTCTGCTCTGAGCCTGCTTGAAAATCCTTTGGAAATGGGATTGCATTTAGTAGCTATTTGCACTGCATGCAACATCCTAGCTGTATCAGATATACTTGAGCAATAACTTGTTTAAGGAAACAAGATGTGATACAATGTGATTTAAACAGATAAGTCTGTTTAAATATATGCAGAATGCAATGATGGCTACAAAATGCATGTTGTTTTCCCTGTTCTTTGCCATCTAAACTCCTTCAAATTCCAGGAAATTCTCTTGTTTAATTGATAAGCCTTAGCAAAGACCTCAATCTAAACAACTATGTTGCAATAGGAAAAAAAAACACAAAACCCAAACATCACAGACATCAAGGAAGTAATACTCAGTGTTAATTGGATAAACAAATATCTGCATATATTACAGGAATCTGCAAAAGCAAACACTATGCATATAAATAACAAAATCAGGTGATACGTGGATTTTTTCCAATACCTTGGATAACATTTTTACCTTAGTACAAACATTACAGTGGCATGGATGAAGAAAGCACTCATCATACATTATTTATATTACTTCTATTGCTACCTTTACTACAGACCTCTTCTGTATTCTGTGTTTGAAAAGTTGAAGTGAATGTATGTCTGCTCTGCTTTATCCGGATTTACTTTTCTCCCTACTCACATACTCAGAGATACATGCTATTATTTTTATACATATATATGCACACACACACACACATTTACACATCCACTTCCTACCCACTTAATAGAGAACAAGTCAGCATGTGGAAGCAACACAACCGAAGTCATGAAGATTTCTCTGCAATAGGAGTTGCTAAGGCAAGTTTCTTGGTTACACAGCTCAGGAATGGTTTTCCCATGGTTTTGACCATGTTTGAGTACTCATTGATGCCTCAGTTAGGCTGAGTAATAGAAAAAAAACATGGCTTGTGCCAGGCTGCAAAACAACAGCTGGCATTACAGGAGGGAAGAAACCTTTCCACCCTAAAGGGAGCTCAGACCTGCACCCCTGTCATAGGGACTACAACTCAGTTCCTTGTTTTCCTCTGAGTAAACATCTGAGAGAAACTGAAAGGAGGAGTTCCCTGCAAATTATCATCCAGCTCGGCTCATGCTCTGGTCCTGCAGGCTTTGTGTGTAGCATCTAGGCTGTGTTCAGAACTAACTTGTCAATTCTTTCTTTCCCTCGGTTCCAGCTCTGGAATCACACAGAAAATGTGAAGACTCTCCTTTGTCTTAAACATCCTCCGAAAGACTCCTCCCCATCCTACTCTGCTAAAAGTTGTGAAGACATTGCTACATCTGTCTGTAAGCTGTTTCATATGGATCTTCAGCAAAACCACTATCTTGTTACAGCTTGTTCTGCATTTATGAGAGATTCGAGCCTGCGTCAATGTCCTATGTCCTCAGTGCCCAGATGGGTGCTTTTGGCCTTGCTCTTTCTTTCACTAAGATTTCATCAAATTCATAGCTTTATCAGAATCATTCTGAAGGAATATTGGCCTCAAGCATAAAAAGACTAATTGGTAGGCAGAGACATCTCTTGTCAATTGCAAGAAGTGCTTGCTAACAGCTATCCCAGTTCTTAACCAAAGCCCAAACAAATTTTAGTGCTCCATCCATCTGCCAGTGTCGGTTTCAATTTTCAGTGCATTTTCCAGTTTGAACTCTAAAAACTTTTGTTTTTAGCACACACATAAGGAAATAATTCAAGAACAATACCACTGGGCTCTGCTTTGCTGTGAAAACATGATGATAATTCTGGAGCACCAGCAGGTGCAAAACATACAGCAACTCACACAGCCCTGGGAGTAGGCAAGGGACTGGAAATCCCAAAGGGAAAGGCAGCCTGCCCATTTCATTTTTTGCTTCTGCATATAAAGCGTACAAACAGTTGTGTATGTGGCCTTACATATCATGAGTACTAAGCTCCAGTGGTCTAATTAGTCAAGGCAATTCTCCTTTATTAGAAGTGTTGAAAGCAGAACATCCCTCTGAGTGTTAGGCTTACTTGGTTGCATTACTTCCCCAGCAAGCTCTTTATGAAAAATTACACACTATCTATACAGAGCAGACAATTCCCATAGAGGCTTGCTTGCTGAGATAAAATTCAAGCTGCAGCCATGTGTGATTTTTTTTTTTTTTTAAAGGAATTAGACAGGTCACAAACCTTTTCATGCAACTCTTAATGATTCCTTGAATAAAGTCACAGTAAAACCACACAGCCAAAAATGCTTTACTTCACCATCACAATGCTTTATTTAACCAAGGAGCATGAAATGGCTGTAATGTCCTTGTCCAAAACAGTTCCAAATCCCAAAGAAACTACTTAAATCATTAATCAATACTTTATTCTTCTAGAAATAATAATAATAATAATAATAATAATAAAAGAATGATACATTCATCTCAGCAGGTGTCTATATCTTTAACAATAAATTAACCTTTGTAATGTCAACATAAATTTACATTCCAAATGATTTAAAATAAAAGCACAACTTGGGACACAAAATAAACTCTTGCCTTACCCTCCAATATATCAAATACATTCTCTTACTCCTTCAATGCACTGGCACCTAAGGTCTCAAGAAAAACTAAAGAGTAGTATAAAACCATAACCAAACAAAAAGATACATAAAACAGACATATCACTGAATGGATATTATCTCCCAAGGTTTTTCTACATCTCTGACAAAAACAATAACTGAACATACACAGAAAGACAAACTTTGCAATGATAACAGTGAGATCTTTTCCAAAGAAAAGCTTGGAAGCTTCCAAAACTTCCAAGAAACTGCTTTGGTTTTCTCAAATGTTATGCAATTTACTCCAGTACTATTAAGTGTTTTTCCCTCTCAGTTGCAATGAAGATCACCTTTAAACAGTACCTCATTTGTTATTACGAATGCCCAATGATTTCTAGCCTTGATAGGACTGTTCTCTTAATTTATCTAGTACCTCTCTATTAAGGTCACAGATTGAAGTGTGAAAACCTCCATAAATTATGTTTAGAACTCACTGCAAAGGGTTCTGGAATATAAGCATTGATACTTATCATTTAGTTCTCAAAATCCAGATTTAAAATATATTTGAGCACATGTACCAATTCCCCACCTAATTTCTACATACAGTAACTTAATTTCTATTAAAAATTAGGGGAGCACCAGTTATGCCAGATTTTCTTGCATGTATGCTAAGTTCTGAATTAAAAGGGCACTGATGAAGAATAACTCAACCTACCACACTACATTACCACCTAATTAAGGTAAATGAAACCCACAAAGAACTAACACCACCGGGTTGACATTTTTTCTTTCTCTCCACCTCAGAGGGAGAAAAGAGTTGACTGATAACTGCACAGTTGACAGTAAGATCACATGCAATAACAGGACCACTCAGGTAAGATAATGCAGCACAACACCACAAAGGTCAACACAGGTTGCTGATATACTGAGCGGAGATTTTGTCATACGCCTCGAGAAAGGAGGAAAGAAGTCCTTCCTCCTTCCATCCCACAACAAAGATTTAGGAACCAGGATAGCAACCAACCCTCTATAGGAAGTTGAAAAATTAATCAGGTAGTTGGGTTAGTGCTGATTTTTCTATGCTTTAGTGGCAACATTGCTTGCTAGTTGAGAACTAGTTTGGTTTATGCCTACCTAAAATGAACTCACAGGAAATAGGAAGCTCCCTTCAATCATTTTGTTTTTTTTCAAGTATGTTTGTTTTGTATGGATTTTAGTAAATAGGCTTATCTTTTTTCTGGAAAAAAAAAACAAAAACAAAAACAGGAGGGCGCCCTGATGCTTGAAGAGCAAGCTACAAAAGACTTCCTATTAGGAAACAATAATTCAGTAGAAAGCTGATAGGAAGATGATGACAGACTGATTTCAGTTGGTAACTGATGATAGGCAATGGCTCTAACTGATCTAGCAAAGCTTATTTCTGTTAGCACATGTGGCAACCTCACTAGTGACCCTCCTCCATTTGAGCTCCATGTACATGACAGAAAAAACACTAAATGAAAGCAGCCAAAATTATTTTTGGAAGAAAAAGATTTCAGCTTCCTTTAATGTTATTTAAAATCACAGAGCAGTAAGGAAGGAATAAATTCATCTTATAATTCTTCTCTGGGTCAGTATGACAAAAAATGAAATCCCACCAAATGCAGGGTACCTTTTTTTTTTTTTTTTTACTGAAGCAACAGTTCCAAGAGAACATAGAAAAGCACTTCACATGGGGGGAAAACAAAACCCAACATTTTCCACTCTTACCTTACCCATTAAAACATTTTCTTCCTTACAAACTTTTTTTTTTTTTTTTTAATAAAAACATTACCAATGTAGAAGAAAACATTTCCTACATGGTCTTTCAAACTACGTTTACCATTTCCATCAGTGTTACACAGCACTGTTCAAATTCCTCAGGGAGGAGCTGAGCTCAGGCAGGTCCCAGTGCCACACAGCACCTTCAGCAGGCACAGGTAATGTTGCTTCATCAGCAACAGCGACGTCCTTGGGGCTGTCTATGACAGAGCCTGCTTTACAGCTGTGGGAAACCTGAAAGTATCTGATAAGGTACAATGACAAATCATGAAATCACGTCATGAAAGCGAAGAAAAAAGAAACTGAGCAACTAACACTAAACTGAAGTGTTTCATGAAAATAAATGTTTGAATATTTCAAAAAATTCACTGAAGACTCATAAACTGCAGCTAAGCTCAAAAGAGCACACAGACTCTTATCCAAGTAGTTTGCAACAAAAGGTGTAAAAAAGCCCATCCTGCTCCCAATTCCCAGAGTCACATCTCAAGATGAATGTGACGATGTTTATTTCTTTATTTATTTTGAAGTCAACAGCTAAAGGTATCTTAACTGTAGCATCAGTGGTCACAATTGTGCTTTTTCCATTATATTCTTGGCCCTCAATTGCTGCCCTTTATCAATCAGAGCTAGACTGTGAAGGAGGTAAGTTGGAAAATGGATAAATCTATCAAAACCACCTGCTCGTTATTTCTTTGTAGTGGGAGAAATTTCTTTTTGCCTTAAGACAAGTTGCGGTGACTGTGGATACTATTGTTTGAAGCTTGTACAGCTACTGAACAATGGAAACAAAGTACGTTAAAGCACACTAAAACTAAACCACATTGCATTAAATTGCTATATTTAAACTGTTAATATAATGCTATTGTTAAAATAGACAGTCATCTGAGATGGCTCAACACTATCAGTGTCAGAAATTAAATGCAAGAAAATCCATTTAATCAAAACATTATGTTTTATATAATAAATTAATCATTCACTTGGCTTTCAACTGCCTTTGAACAAAGTGTTTCATGACACAGCTTTACCTTCTATACAGTTTCAATTCATAAATGCTTTTAACCAAGTAGACTAATTGCACCTTACCAACTGAAACACAAATACTTCCCAGTGCAAGCTCTGGAAAGGGTTCATGTGACTGAATAAAATAAATTTGCTCTTAAATGCTACATTTAAAGATGCGACAATAAAGCTGTTATCAGTGAAATAACTGCATTTAAAATGTTAATTACCAAAAAACGAACCGCATATGCCTATTTTCCACATTTTCAATCAGTAGATCATTTACACATTGAGTCTGAAACAAAAGAGCAGTATCTGGAAGGAAGAAATTGTATTGTAAAACAGTATTATGCTTGTAATAAAGTAAATGCATGGTTCCATACACATTTTAGAGCTACAGTGCTTTACATTTTTTATTTAACCAAGTATTGCATAGTAGAAAAGGAAGGGAAAAAAGAAAACCAACTGTTGAAAAGAAGTTGTATTAAAAGATATTGCTGATCTTCTGGGTATACTGTGAGTGCTTATAACTTAGTACCAATGCCTAAAGACAAGGTTACAGAGAGCAAAACCCTGGATTGTAATAGGTTTTTTTTTTTTTTTTTTTTTTTTTTTTTTTTTTTTTTTTTGTGCAGAACCCCACAGCCATGTAAAGTTTGGTTGTATTTTAATGACTCATGTTTCCTTTATCCCAATACACAAAAGGCATTCGTGGTTTATGGCACCATTTTTCTCATTTTCAATACAAAGTAAGACTCTCCCACTTCTGTCTCAGAAGTATTCTCTTGTAATATTTTTGGAAGATGCTCTGAATTAGGCATCTTAATTACTTCTGTATCAAATATAAAACCAGTAGTAAATATCTGCTTACTTCCAAGGAAATAATGTCACTGCATTTCATATTGGTGAAAACCTCCAGGGTTTTCCTTCTTCATCCTCCACAATGTTAGAAACTTAGAACGCCCATTTTTATGCTAACACAAGCAGAGGAGAAATATAAGGTTAAAACATTTAGGAGGGCTATACAGAATCCTGACTACAGGGCACTTTCTGCTATTTGTCCATTGTGTGGCAGTTAAACATTTTGTGTTAGGAGTTTTAACTCTTACAAGAAAAATCAAGCAACTCTGTTCCTTTTTAATTTCCTAAGGCTTGTGGAAACAACAGCCAGCAGTAAGATGACGTTTCCATAATTATGCTTTTGTTGCCAGATCAAATCTAAGGCATATATCATTCAGTGTGAAGTCATCAGCACGGTACAGACAGAAGACAAAAACCTCTTCATGCTCCCATAAAGACCCAACAGGTACATGTGCAAAACCCAGCAACACTGAAATAAAGATGGACACAACGTACAGGACAACTGTGTAGTTAATATTATCTCTATGGTTTTACAAAAAAAAAAAATAAAAAAAAAATCAAGTATTACACAGATTACTGTTTTTATAGCTTTAAGAGGAGCAGCAGTGGCCAGCAATTTCACACAAGTTATTAAAATCCAAATAATAGCATAGGAATGCTATTACTAAAGCCATCTAACTTTATCAGAACAAGAGCAGCACTCGTCACAATATGACAATGGTCATGTAAAAACACACATACTAATGCAAGTCATGCATCTTGAGACTGGAGTTATATAAGTTATATACTGAAGAAATTTACCATGTTTTGGTAAATACATTTTCAACATGAAGAAACATAAATAGTGGTAGGAATTGGTCACTAACCTTGAACACAAATGGTAATCAAGGACTGCTATTAAAGAAACAAATGTCACAAAGATTCTCTAAATACTTTCTATTTATTCTCTTGCTTTTTTTTTTTTTTTTTCCCTTTGTGCCTTTTTCACTTCTTGACAAAGCCACACAAACTGCAAGCAATGACTATGAGATCTAGGCACAGCATAACTTCAAAGCAAGATATTTTAACAGAAAGGCACACACATAACAGCAAAAGAGAGCTTCTGTCAAATAGCAGGCAGATCCTTCAGTGACCACTACTCAAGTGGAGACATGTCACTAGGCATTCTCACTCAACATGCTATCAAACAGCAGCTGACAGCCTGTACAACACTTTTCCACATGTACCTTTTGAAAAAGCTTCCCAAGCAAAATGTGTGTCCATAAGTATTTTACATTTGAAGTCACAGATCAGACTGAGTGACTTGATGCAGTTTAGTAAGTAAAGAGTTGACCAGATTTACCGTCTTTTGGTTTCCAATCTATGCCCAATCAAGCAAGAGGATAAAAACCCCATATACTATAAAAACTTTTAAGCAATGATAAAATTAGGAATGCAATATGTAAGAATGAACACAAATCTATTCACCCTTCAACCTACAAAGCCATGAAGATTTTTGTGTTGCTGATGACCTTGTGTGTTCCAAACAAAAAACTCTATTTTAACCAAGTAGCTAGGAATCTTCTTTCCTCTACTTCTAATCAGTAATGTAACCTGGAAGAAAGGAATAAGTCTAAAGGAGACAAGGATTAGCAATTAAGCATATACTACATTCATTTTTCAGTCATCTCCTGGGGAAAAAAAAACACACAAAACAAACCAATCCAAGCTTCTGGTTACATGAGAGATGCATATTATATAGCTATGTCAGTTTCTATAATGAAACTTCAAAAATAAATGACAATATCCATAATACAAACCATAGTTCTAAAATATATCTGGATGTATATGTGTGTATTATATATATTCAAAAAGAAAATCATCTATTTTTTCTTTTTTTTCTTTTTATATACATATAAACATTTGGTTAACATGTCTTAAATGTTTTTCCTTATTTAGGACTATTTTTTTTTTAATAACAGTTTCAAACAGTCCCTTAGAATAACTTTTTTTTCTTTTTTTTTTTTTTTCTTTTAGATAATATTCAAAAATGAAGAAATATCTCAGGGTAATCATAAAGCACACACAAAATAAATTAACACCATACAAATGTGGTTATATTGTTCAGAAAGTCCAATTCTCCCATTTGAAATGAAATGGAAACCAGTGTACCTTAAGGGTGAATCATGTAACAATGTACAAATTCATTCTCTCTTTCTATGTCAATCTTCACATGAATTTTGCTGCATTTCCATAAAGCAAGAAACACAATAAATCCACAGAACTCTTGCAACAGAGTTGTGTTTCACTGGATAAACACATTTGCTGAAGGGCAGCAAGTCAACATTTTATCACCATCTGAACACTACCAACACCTGTGTCCTTGTAAGCTTCACACCTTGAATTAGCAGCAACATATTTGATGGGTTCAGTAGTAATTTTTTCTTCCAGTATTGGATTAGACTACTTTGCATATACAGCAAGTCAAACATCTAGTACTTGTGTGCAATGTTAATCCACATTTACATCTGAGAACTCATAATAAACACGGAAACAAAGGTGAAAGAGAGCAAGACCTCATCTTAGAATGTTTTCAGTCCATGTACAGAAATAGCAGTGAAAAATAATCGTCTTGGAGGACAGTAGAAACAGAAGAAAAGAAATACAACAGCTAACACTAAGAAGTAGGTCACTGTTGAAAGGGCAAAATGGAAGTAAAACTGATCAACAGAAGATGTAGACTGTACCATCTGTTTAAATGTATAAATGAAGTATCGTTTTGCACATCACATACAGTGATACAGTATTATAACAGCTGGCATACTATTAGACTTATGGAAAGTGAATACTTAATTTCTCCTATTCTTAATGTACAGTAGTTATGCATTAGGCTTTGAAGCTCTTCATCAGCCATTGAGAAGTCAAGGTTACATTCCTACAAATATTTAATGTCCCAGTAAAAAAGGTACAAATATTCACTTTCCATGAACTTTCATACAAAGATATTAAATACCTTCTTAAACTGAGTCATTTCAGTCCTATTAATTTTCCTTTCGTATTTTCAAAAGAAACACAAAGATCTCTGTAATTCCAAAGTGAGAGATGTTTAAGGCAGTGAAAGATATGCATTGAGGTTTCCATGATTGCTTATGGTGCCTAAGTAAAGCATTTACACACAATTGCTCTCATATTTATCTACATGATTTCTTTATACTGTACATGATTTAGCAATCTTCTTGAGAAATTTAAAGTGCCACAGTTCAAATGTGCTCATCTGTCTTCTCATGGGCTTCTAGTCCATTCTAGTTGCTTTGAGAAATAAGCCCCTGCTTTAGTTAAAAAAGCAGTCTTTTTAGGGGAAAAAAATGCATCCTTCACTGCTGTGCTAACTAGAATCCAGTGGTCGAATCAATCCTTCTTTGTAAACACGAAGAATAGCTTCACAAACAAATTTGTATTGACTCTGTATAAGAAAAAGAAACAGAAAACAAAAATTTTTGGTGGATTAGTCAAACTCCTGATTATACAGTAGTATTTAATAGTCTCACTGTTTCATTTTCTCCTGGACAATAACGGGAGAAAAAGTACAAAACTGAAAGAGAAAATCCAGCTCTTCTGGCTGTATTAATACGACATAAATAGAACATTTACTCTTCTCTGAACAAGAATCATTAAGAACCTTACAATAAGGAAAAAACGTCTGCAAATTTGAAAGTACATATCCTTAAGCCCTAGGGAATATAATGTTTGCAAAAACTAAAAAATTTCATAAGTTTCTTCTGACTTTGATGAAACTAGTTCTTCACACCTTTTATACATCTCACTACAGGTTTTTTTTTTTTTTTTTTTTTTTGTACTCTTACCTGGTAATTAAAAGTTTTCTCAATCTCACTGTTGCATTTTACCAGACACATTTAAGTTTTATGACCAAAAAGTTACGAGGTAGGATATATTCACGAACGTGCATACTGCCCTGCTAAAAAACTTTTTTTTCTTTAAACATTTGCTGCACTGTCGCAGAAGACAGAGTTACTTTATTTCAAATAGGTGATCACATCACACATTATTTCCTTTCATAGAAGGATGTGATCAAAACTTTTGGAATGAATACTTTTGAAGAGTAGCAGCCATGTTAATTCTTCCGTCCCCAACATTTTGAACTCATTTAGTACTTATAAGGTCTTAAAAAATTAAATTAGTATTTATTTTCTGAATTACTCTATTACAAAGATGGTTCTTCTGCAATGTTTCAAAGTTCTTACTTGTCAAAAGCATTTAGGCTGAGAATCTCTTTCTGAAAATTGATACAAGACAACATTAAAATGCACAATGAAAATTCCATATAGCCAGAAGAAATATTTACAATTGGCCTAATCTTGAGAACACAAAAAGAACTCATGAGGATCGAAGTATACATCTTCCAAAAGTACTTCCGACTGCTCACTCAGTCAAACCTCCAAATGAACAGCTTTGCCTCAACATCACATTAGGAGAAGCACAGCTTCATGTTTTCTGAATTCCTTTTCATATCTTCGAAATATTCTCCCAGCTGCCATTTTATGTCAACTCTCATCAACACTCCAGGAGGATTTGGAAGCATTCCCCCAGAATCTCTCAAAGGACAGAAATAAAAGACAATGTATGGACTATGAAGAACATTATGTTGCATTTCAATACCAGTAGGTCAGACCTTTATTCTTATCCATACATGTTCAAAATATTTTTTCTTAAGTACAGAAAGAAAATAAAGGAAAAGTTCAGGATAGAAATTCATTTTCTCTATCTCAATTTCCTGCCTTTTCTTCCAAACCTTCAGTCAATTACTCCCACCTCTAGTATCACTTTGTTCTTTTGTCTTTATTTCTTAAATACCTTGACTTTTCTCTTGTTATTTTCATCTGCATATTTCTGCTGCCAGAACAACCCAAGTGCAATATTTAGCTCTCTGTTCACCACTTCTGTTAACTCCTTTGTGTGATGAAGTTATTGAGCAAGTAAGAACGAACACTTCAGCACTGCTTCCTCTGACTCAGATTACAGTATTCCTACTGTTCACTTTGCTCATAACTAGCTCTATTATATATGTCATAAAGCATTTTTTAGTATCTCTAGTTAGTCTTTTAAAGGAATTTAGCACCTTTAAAAATAAATAAATAATAACAATAAGGCCATAGAGTTACACTAATTTTGTTGAAGCTATTATATTTTCTTGTTAGTTTTTGTTTTGCTGTTCCTGATGACCAGATTATAGATTTTCAAAAAAAAAAAAAAAATCAAATCCAGAACTCTGACACAATAAATAGAAGACACTAAATTGACTTGTTAATAGCTCTGCTAAGTCCATTTTTATCAGGCATGTACCATCTGATCTTAAATTACAACACGCATCTGGCTACATATTCTATCTCCTCAAAGCTGAAGCTACAGAGCTGCTGAATATGCTTCAGGTCAGGCTGCTACAGCTGAACAACCCCTAACAGCTTCCCCTGGAAACGGTGCAGTTGATATGAGCTGTGGAGCCAGCTGAAATGGATGCAGAGGAATGAAAGAGTATTCGCAGTAGGTAAATATAAGTTAACATGGAGCTCTCTGGTCTTATGCTTTCTCATTGCTGAGCGCTCACTCATGTGCCTCATTCCTGCCAGCTCTGCTCATTGCCAGCTCTGCTCATTGGCTTCTGCATACTTTAGAAATAACAAGTGAATTTAGCTTCGCTGTACTGCTGCTACATAATTCTCTCTTAATTGTGCTGATAGAGAACTGTGAAACGCAGCATGCAAAGTAAGGAGCCTTGTTTTAGTACGTAGCTTTCACAATCAAGGTCTGATGGTTAATATATTTATCACTATACTCCACATTCTTTATTATGCCAAACAATTCCTGTTGATGACTGTTACAACAGGAGGTTCTCAGCACCCATTAAAATTTAGAGAACTTCAGGTTCTCACATCAGATTCTTAAAAATAAGACCATCTTCATAAAGTTTAACTTTCAACTTCCTCAGTTCATCTTAGAAACAGAGAGGCATAGGCAGCAAACTCAGTAAGTCAACATTCAGCTTCCTAAACATCTTAAGGCTAAGATGCCATGTGTCATTTCCATAAGGAACAGGCAGGGCACTATTCATACAACTTGCTCCTCAGTCATACAGTCAAATCTTGTTGCACGTCCAGGGAGTGCACTCATACAGCAATGAATGACATGAGACTCAGCAACATACATGAGAAATCTCTATTCACAGAGCACTCTAGTATTACACTAGCAACCATAATTCCTGACACTTTCCAATGCTTTCATACCCTTAGATAACAAAAGACTTCCTCCCATCTGGTCAGTTATATTTGCAGCAGGTCCTTTCCAACCTTAATCATGCTGTGATTCCTCTGCTCAAGGGGAAATCAAAGTGTTGGGTTTAACTTTTTGTTTTGTTTTGCTTTTTAAGATCAAAGACAGAAATGCTAGGCCTAGCTGCTGACTACATGGGTCTAAACTCCTTTACTTTGATTTATCATAGGGCATTTAGCTCTTTTAGATAATGCACACAGTATTCTCTTATCTGACTTCTTCTGAAGGCAGTGGAGACTCCTATCCCTCATTTCTAACATCAGTCTGTTCATTTCCACATTTAACACAAAAAATGCCCTCATGATCTCAAATGTTCAAACCACCTCCTTGTTAAAAAAATCAACTCTTATTTTCATATTTCAGTTATTAATATCCAGCTTATTCTCAATAATTTATTCCTACTCCTTGTTTTTCTAAACTGGAGTAGCAGCACAGTTTAAGAAACATATTATTCCTACCAAATTTCTACTCCTTTTCAAAAGATGCTTCTTCCACAAAACACAGCACAAGCACTTCTATTTTACCTCCAGTTTGAGAACTACCTACGAGGCTCTGTACAAAGAATGAAAAACAAATAGTTGTTTTATCTTCCTGCACAGAATTTAGATGAAGAAATATAAACAGATAAGGAATATTCCTTAGCTGTTTATGACTTAATGGCTTTCTGCATTCTAACCAAGTGCAAGGAATAGAAATCAATCACCTTCTAATGACAAGGTAAGAAATATTTACAGTTAAATGCACACCTCTTCTCTAAAGAAGCAAAAATACTTTGTCTCACTGCACTATGTCATGCTAAACATAGAAGCATGAAATATAAAGGCAACTGAAGACAGATACAACTAGATCATGCAATACTTTGCATCTGTTTTAAAAATGAACGTGAGCAAAACGTAAAGAGAAAATGAGGTTTCCCGCTCTATTCCCGCTCTATCACTTACTGATGTTTGAACCATCATAGCTCGCTGGTCTCGCATTTTTCTTACAATATCCAGCGGATAAACAGGTTGGTTTCTTTCAATTAAGCACATGGCTGTTTCCATAGTGACCAGTACACCAGTGCGACCGATTCCAGCACTGTGAAATGTAACAGAAAAACAGTCTATAAAATTAGGACTCTTATCATAATATTATGATGTTAACTAGCTTTGCAAATTACAGGACGACGTTTATACAATTAGAATAGAGCACAAAGCTTATCTTTAAAGCAATTTCCATGACATTTCTTGACAATGACAACAACAATTTATTGTTGGACAAAAAGTCCCAAAATAAATGCTTTTTAACAGTTACAGCTACTTACAAATCTACATTTGCAGCTACTTACAAATCTACATGTACTGATTTTATATTTTTGACTAGAAAGATAAGAGGTAACAGCCTGCTTTTTGACAGGGACTTTAATCACAGTAAAACTTTGAAGTACCATTCACAATGAATTCACAGAGGTAGTGGAGGATAAAAATGGAGAACAACTTACATTACAGATGATCAGCTTTGTGATAATTTTGTAACTAAGCAATTTCACCAAAAGGATGCAGGAGAAAGGAAAGAAACTGATATTTCTATCTTAGTATTCCCATTTAATTCAAGGAATCTGCTACCTTCCAGACAGTTCTCAAAGCAAATGTTCATAGTAAGGCTACAGCAAGGGTATGTGTAGAATTTTAAAACACAAGTACCTGCAGTGAACGAGAACTGGCTCATTCTCTATTCTCTTTGGCCTCATACAGGTCACAAACTCCAAGAAATCCATGGAGTCATCAGGAACACCATGATCGGGCCAAGCAACATACTGAAGATGAGTGACAGTGTGTTGCTGTTCTGTCTAAAATACAGTAAGATTTGCAAAGAGTGTTCAGTGTTACAATTCCTGTGTTGATGTTTATTAGGTACAAGTCACAATTTTCACATAATCTGCAGATGCTGTAAGTTGTCTATGACATTGAAAACGTTTGTCATTTTATAATTCAGAATAATGTATAAACATGTAATTCTTAGCATTTAACAGACACTTCCAAATAAATGAGGTATCAAGTTTTACTTGTAATCTAAACAGATTTTAAAAACAAAAAACAAACAAACAAACAAACAAAAAAAACAACCAACAAAAACCCCTAAATTCTTGGAGATTTTCAATTTTTAAGTTTATTGATTCTTGACATCAATGATTCACCTGAGGTAAAATGCTACGCAACTTACACAACAGTTGAGGAGAGACTGCAAGAAATAGCTGGAAGCCAAAGAAGAAACATTCCGAATTACACCAAAATAATGAGCATCAGGGCTTCCCAATCACAGCTCAAAAGCATTGTTTTGACATTTCATAAAAATGAGGCTAGCACATCTAATGCTACATGAATGCTACACTGGCACCACTAGCTCAGTGGTGAAAGGTGCGTTTCACTTGTTCATAACCTGCAGAACATTAAGCCCTGCCATAAAAAACAGATGAATGCCATTTTCTTCTCATTCTGCAAACCAATTCAATCTCCCAAATTATAGCTGCATATCTTATCTAAATACACCTCTGTGTGTATCTACAGACTGTTAAAATATAAAGTTGCCTCTAACATTTGCTTGTTGTAGTTTCTGTTGAAAAACTATATATGTTAATTGTAAACATATAAATGATTTCTGTTCTGCCACAGGACATTTTTCTTTATGAACACAAGCTAATTACTTGAAAGATTCTGCTATATGAATAACTAGGGTTTTTTTCCATTCAATCATACTTAAAAGCAATTTTATAGAATATCTTGCATTTTAGCTCTGTGCTAGCTTTGAAACCATTCAGGTTAGGCTCAAATGTTATGTTACAGGTGTTGCCAATGATTAGTCCGAAAAATAAAGTAAACAAGAAGCCAAAGACTCTGAGCATTGCTGTATTGTGCAATGGGGATATACCACTCTTCATGAACTAAGCCTTCATATCATTCCTTTATTTCTTCCACACTTAGCAGTAGATACACTGTTAGTTTCTGTTTGACTGATGTCCACAGCCAAAGATAACATTTGACACTTACTGAAATAAAACCATCCTTTATCACTGCACTAGACTATAAAAGCTGACCTCTCTCTAGTTGTCTGTGCAACAATGCTTTATTGATGCTAGAGACTTGGAGTTTTATTTATTTATTTTCTTAAGTGTACAATTACTGGAATATATGACCTGTTTCAAATGCTTTCAACTTCGGCTTTTCTCTTCCATTAGAGCAAGTGGTTCCACTCCCAAGGAGCAAGCCAATAAAACAGAGAAGACAGAATGCCTACTGCTCGTGTACTGAGTAGAAGTCTAGGAGATGATTCAAGCTATTAATAACTTGATCACTACTTGGCTTATCAAAATGCTCAAGTATATCTGTGTTAGAAATCGAGTTTTTTAAAGCTCTAAGAAATATCTCATTCAGAAAGCACAAAACTATTACTAGAGTTCATTATGTTTGAGTGATTGGTGTTTTCTTTTATCTGTTTTTACTTTTCAAGTCTTTATACTCATAGTGAATTGAATTGGTCAGCAGAATGCTGAAAACACATGGAAATAACATGCATTACCAGTTATGCATGTACGACAAAATCTACTACTCCTAGGTTAAATAGAGAAAAAAGTGCTAGAATTATATTTATTGGTCCCACAGTCAGCTCCACTATGCATGTCTGAATTTCTTCCAGACCCTGCTTCTCTGTCAAAAACTGGTAATGTCAAATGAAGAGGTAGACTCTCATTACACTTAAGCCACTTCGCAAACTATTATTGCCTGCAAGGCAACTTAAATCATAATTAGAGTTTCTTTTTTCAGCCCACTAACATTTTAAGTGATAATCATTATTGTAACATCCGAATTACTGATAAATGTAGAACTTCTCTTTAGAAAATCTGGCTTTATGACTCCTGTTTAATAAGTCTAAACATATATATACTCACTGAGAGAGCAAGAGCTGCTCATTGCCCAGTTGCTACATTTGCCTAACTTGACATTGTACACCCTGACGCTTCAATCATGTGGACAGATTTCAATTTATTTTTGTACTTGCTATCACCAGAGATCAGTTTCCATACAGGTAGAACTACAAAAAGAACACCTTATTGTGAATGCAATTTCACTGTGGTTAGGCAAATATCCTGGATTTCTCTCAAAAACACCATGACCTTTTCTAGGGTTGGCAGAGGTAACATCAAGTGCGTGCTGTAACACTTCAGAAACAAAACTCATCTGTGTAGATCATCAGCAAGAAAAATATTCATCCTTCATCCTTCTGCAGACTGATATCTTGTTTCTCATAATTACACTGAAAGGTAGGCTTCCTCATTTCATTTTGCTAGATTGATTCTCACTGATTAATAAAAGAGTCAGGTGTTCTTCAAAAAAAAAAACAAAAAAAAAACCAGCATACACACAAGAATTATAATACTTAAGTAATAAGGAAGGAAATTTAGGTTCAAATAGTCAACTTTAATTTTTACTTTTCTTAAAACTTGAACAATTCTGTTTGCATTTTACTTCTTCATTTTTGCTTTTTAGTTTTTAATTTTATCTTCTAACAATGGTACTACTACAGCGTAGAACCACATTTACCTTGAAATGGGGCTATCTTCTTTGAAGGAAAATGGCACACTTCTAGCTACTGAGCTTTACAACTATTGAAAGCTGAAATTCTGTGATGAGGCTTAAGGCCTGGTTTGGTGAAGGGTAGAGTAGTAACTTCTTTGCACCTCTACTCCAATCTCATTATGCTTTTGAAGACCTCTGCCATAAAACTTTTCATCTACTTTCTGTTCTTCAGCTCTTTATATTCAGAACCAATTCATTATTTTTTTTTTTCTACAGTAAGTATTTGACAGAATAGATTACATTCAGTCCAGATACTTCCCAGAGAAGTCTTTAAAGTACTTCTGCAGTGCAGTAAGTTCCAGACATTTATGAAATGGTCAAATTTATATAAATGTCATTGGAAAGAAAATAAAAGGTCTTATTTATAATGAGTGGAAACATAAGTTTCAGTGAAACAACTTAAGAATATTTAATGTGAACAAGCTGAATATTTCCCTCAAACTGCTGTACATTATGCAACTTGCAAATAAGACAAATGGTCTGGAAATGTAAACCTTAAGAATAGAGACCTGTAAAAAAAAAAAAATAAGACTGACCATATTTTCAGTTGCTGATAGAAGAAGGTGCTGCTTATTTACTGCCTACAATTTGTCTCATATCAATTTAAACAGCATGACTAGAAGGCCTGCAAGCTAGTCATTCATAAATAGAAAGATGTGACATTATTTGTCTTGCAATTTTACCTACTTGCAGCAAACAGCAATATCCTCCTTAGCAAAACAAATTCATGCCTAGCTTTCAATTTCTTTGAATTGATACTCCAATCTATTTATTTTTCATCAAATCATCCTGTCCATCACTGTGATGTCAATGGCAGGTGATAGCTTATAAATTAAAAATAAGCTGTTCTCTCAAAATCTTATTTACATTGTCATCATTTGTGCAAACACTCCATATTCTCTGCAAGGAATTGTCTTAATCACATGGACTTACGTTGTTCATAAGGTGTCAGTACTCTCTCTTGTGGTGCACAATTATTATTATGGCAATGGTTTAACTGGCCTTTAAAGGATGAAATTAAATCAATATTTTAGTATAGTATCTTTACTTTTTTTTTTTTTTTTTTGTTGAATGATTTATTTTAGTTAATAATCAAATCAGGAGGGAGAACGATAATGCACTTTGGAAATGAGTATAAGTAACGTAAAATGTGACAGAATGAAATAAACCTAACTTGCAACATTTCTTATTTCAAGCTTTTTGAATACTGTGCTCCAGCAAACATTATCTCTGTAGCCTTCCTAAGTACCACAGCAGGATTCTAGTTAAATTTAACTGAAGTTGCTTAAAGACAGAGGAAACTCGAAAAATATATGTTCAGAATATAGCTGGCTGAAATTGGAGAGGTCAGCATGTTCCAAGGCAATTATTCCCAAAGGTAACTGAATGAAAGGTTTTCTTCAAGCTTTTCATCCTATTTTTTCAACGATTAAAGCAAACGCTTATCTTGTTTTATGAAATAGCGCAGTGTGATGAATTTATCTGTTGGCTATGTTTGTTTTGGTTCCCCAAAGCCTTTCCCCCCAAAAAACCAAGCTTACTGTTTTCTGTGCTTTTCTTGCACAGGATACATACAGATGATGGAAAATTAAACCCTATTTCTTTTCACGAGGCTTAGAAAGGTTACATATGTATTTCATACATTTGCTGTCACTTGCTTCAATTTCAGGTAAAGAAGCACCAAGATAAACTGGGTCAGAAGAATCCTAAAATTGTTTTAATTCAAGTCTTCTGAATATATGTGAACAAAAGGCCAGGAGCATCATTTCGTAAAATTCACTTTTTAGCAGTTTTCCTCTAAAGGCAGATTTGAAATCTATGCAATTTAATACACACAAAGATTTTTCACAAACAACCGTTTCCAATCGAAATCAAATCTCTTGAGAGTTTTGAAGCTTTATCCATCTTATTATGAAAAGCTACTTGTCTTCATAAAGACCAATCCAATGATGCTCGCTATAGATCAGGGAATGATAAAAACCTGATTTGAATTTATACGACTTTTGATGTATTCTTTACAGAATTCAACAATATTTGTGAGTGAGAGCACATATAAGGCTCTGCAAAGTATACTCTTCAGCAGAAGATGCCCCCAGAAGAATAAATTTACTCAGCTCCAGAAAAGCAGCTGAAATGATGTGAAAAACTAGGAGATAATTCATTGTTTTTTCCCCCACTACATTTTGAAATAAAAGCCTTTGTACCTTGTTATTTTGAAACACAAAACTCACACAGGGCTTTCAGTTATTAGCGTCATATTTTTAACCGCATGGGACAGCTGAATAGTGAGTGTTTCTTTGAGTGTGACCATGTGACCACTCCATTTAAATGTATATGAAAACTTGTCCTTAGTGAAATAGATTTTAAAAAAACAGAAAAAAAACCCAACAAAACAGCAGACAATCAAAACCACCTCTTCCCACAGTAACACTTCCACTGAGGTCTAGCTTTAAGGTGATTTTAAAAATTATACCATTTTGTCTCATGGCAGTGAGCTCTCCACAAGTATAAGCCTTTGCAGTAGAAATGATGTTCTCAGCTGATAGCTACATGAGACAACTTTTTGTACAAGATCCTTGAACTTTCACATTTATTAGCATGACTACAGAAGAAGAACAATCTATCTCAAAATAGATTGCATGAAATAAATTGTATGAAAAAAATCACCTGCCCATTCTCACTAACATTTTTACCTACCACACAATAGAACTAGAAGCTACAAGTGATGCATACTGAACACAATCACTGTTGAATTTACTCAGAATTATGAAACAGTGATAACTACTAACTGGGAAAAAGAATTTGAGGGGGCTTAAGCTAAAATTTACAAAAAGAGTTAGATAACCAAATTTAATTGGCAATCAACTAGTTTGAATGATGCCGAACAGAAATTTGCCTATATATTTTCTGCTTTAGTGAGGTTAGTTTCTTCTGTACTGACATTCAAGTTTATTACTTACAGAGCAGTTGGCTGAAAAACAGAACGAAAAGTCATAGTGCTCCCTGAACAGATGGTTTCTCATAACTAGCATAAACCATTCTTCTTTTTAGAAAATATTTGATCAATATTCACAGAATATTGAAAAAGAGCTAAAGAAGGAAAAGTATAAGAAATGTTAGACAACCTATTATCATAAGCCAAATTTTATTCCCTATATTCATGCTGTGGGAGACAGAAATGGGACCTGAACATTAATTTCACAACACAAGCTCATGTGTAACAAGTATTCCATGCATTTCACTTCCCTTTTGGTTTGTAAGCGTCCTATATGCACAGAATATTAACAGCTAAAGTAACTAAGTGCCATGCATAAATTGAGTACGCTGGGTTTGAGATTCAGAGCGATTTTTTATTTTTTAAACTCTAAGTAAAGATGATAAAAAAAGAGCTGGTAAGATTCTATGTACTCTCTGAAATGAATATTGTTGCAAATTGCTCCTCTTCTAGCTATTCTAGGCACATGTGCCATTAACCAAGTCACCCATACTTCATCCTTGAAAGGACACCGAAAAAATCTTACTGAAAATCTATTTATGAAAAGTCAGTGACTGCAACACTGTTTACAGTAAAGCATCAAACTTCTTCATGAAGCTCATTACAGTATCTGTACAGTATAATGGATTAATGTATTACAAGACAACGCAACCCTTCAAAATGTATGCTTTTGAGAAATTATGATTATAGTGCACTGATCCGTATTCTATACACTCATCTTTTATAAAAATGTGTATATTCACACAGTATACAATCACTTATATGCATATATTTTCATTCATCTTGCTTAGACATAATTTAAGACAGGAAGCATTTACCTCAACGTTTGTAATCACCATTTCTCTAACAACATACGCAATTGTACAATCTTCCGAGTGGCATCTGACACGAAAGCCGCCATACTCCATTACGTCTGGTGGATCAGGCCAATACTGATGACATTTTGTCTGTAGAGATGAAGGAAAATTAAGTGCACATCAAGACCTCAAACAGGTTTCCAGAGCGTTCTCCCGTGGTTCAGAAATTCAGGGAACAACTGTAACCCTTTGCTGGTGATAATGTTCAAAACTCAAATGTAGCATGACGGAACAGGATAAATTCTCTGTAAACTTGTGTTATAGACATTTATAATAAAAAAATTCAAATAAATTGGATGCAAGCTAAAAGCTTTCTGCCCGAGACTTCAATTTCGGAAAACTATTTTTCAAAGCATGAGGTTCTATCAAAGTTTGATGAGTACACTTCTAATTCAATCACAAATACTGAATATAGTATCAAAACAACATATCAAAAAACAACCTATTAGAATAGTCCTGAAAGAAGTAAACTGCTTACAGTATTGTGTAAAGAGTTTGACAAGAGATATCACCAGTGCCCTGCTTACTAACGAATATTTTCCCAAGCAGCTGTATAGAACTCCACAGTGAGCATCAGTGGAGTACGGATACAGATTAAGTACAAGCAGGTGGGCATGCTGTGAATCTAGTTTCCAGTTAAAACCGCTGCTTATCTATTTTATTTTTCCTTTCTCCAGTCAGCTCTTAGCAACAATACAGCTTACAGTGAATATATTGCTTTTCAATTCCATAAAGTAACTGGATTAAAATTCCCTGGAAGATACTATACAGCTTTAAAATCCTATTGTATGTCATCACAACTGTTCACAACTTATAAAAGCATGTCTCAAATACATTAGAAGCTAGGCACTACGTAGGGCAAACACATCTATCTATAGCAAGTCAGCCACTACTAAACAACCTTGTTAATTCAATTTTACCAGTGGAAATGTCTTGGACTCTGCACTAAAGCCAATAATCTTTACTTGTTTTTATCAAAGATGACTGAGAGCGAGAGTGAGAGGTAGGCAGTCTGGGTCACACAGGTAGAAAAAAAAGGTGTGCTGAACACAATGAAATGGAACACTATCAATTTTCCTGGCACAAAAGGTCATGAACTGTAAAGTCCAGTGAAAAGGTGTATGACAAGTTTATTAAAAAAGCACACATCTTCAAGAAGCATTTCCTTATGAAAGCAAAACAATCACTGATAATTTTTATGAGATTCCAGTTTATGATGGCTCAAAGAAGAAAAAGTATTTACTTTTCCAAAAGAGCATCTAAAACTAAGTATCTATTTCCAAAGTTTAAAAATCTAAATGCAAAAGTGTATTGAAACTTTAAAAGCTCCTTCAAAAAAAATGAAGTAATAGACAAAGTTGTGAATCACTCAGGGACAAAAGCTTTAACAGACCTTGTTTTACCACAAGCAAGTCAGTCAAGTTTTAGAATGGATGCATAATTAACACAGTATGTAAATCAATATAGTATGTATTTCATTGCACAAAAAAAATGGAGGTGATTCAGCTGAAGGTCTCCTACATCATGGTTGAAGAAACTGGATTTGTTCACTCTAGAGATCAAAGATACAATGGGATTTAAAGCAGGCATTCTGTATCTAAATGGTGATTTTAAGAAGTGCGTTGTTTTCACAAGGATGTGTAGTGGCAAAGCAACACGCAATGGGCGGAGGTTGCTTCAGAAGAAATTACTGCAGGATAAAAGAATAAAATTCTTCACTGTTAAGAACAATTAACCTTTGGAATACAGGTGAGAACAATTTGACGTTGGCACTTCTTAGGTCCAAAGAAGTGATGGAATATCTTCTGCTGGAATTACAAAAGACTTGCCCCAACAGAGACCTAAAAAACTTTATCTAATGCCTTCCTTTCAACAAAAGGACATGACAGACCTATTCATTATTAATCTCACTTACACAAACCGACATAAAAGTCAGCAGATTAAATTCTGACAGCTAGCATTACTAGCTAGCTTTAGCTAATAAGTACTGAAATGATAGATTCCATTTTCAAGCTGGACCACAAGTTTTGCTCAGACATTCCAGACATTTTCTGAGTCCCTAGGAAAGCAACTGCGACACAGAATCGAATTCTCATGGGAAAGGACAGTAAGCAGTATGTGGCTGATCAGTAAAATTCAAGTCAATTCTGATGATCAGACAGCTGGTTTGCTTTCAAAGAAACAGAAAATAACAAAGTCACGCAGTTTGTCTTCCCCCAATTAATTCAAAAAAGCCTGGCCTTCAGAGAAATTGTTCAACAGAATAAGAGGGCCTATATTAAGGTTCCTTAATCACAACAATGGGAAAAACAGTTTCAAGGTGTAGTATTTCTTCAGAATACGAAGAACATGAACACACTTACCCGCCCACGTTCAGTGAGTGTTGTTAACATAATGATCAGCGACAACTTGTGATCCCAGACAACTTGCCAGAAGTGTGCACACGTGTGAGGAAGAGGCCCTTGAGTAGCAATGTACCTATTCACAATGCCCACAGAAGGAATTTCCATCTATAAATAAAAAGGAGTTAAAGTACAATTAGTTCTCACTATGCAATACTATTTATTTTTAATATTCAGCATTTCATTCAAACAAAGAACATTTTGAAGGATGATTAAAAATTAAAATTGAGCAATAAGACAATTAAAATCACAATTTGTTATGTGATAACCTTTAACATTCATTTAAACCAGAACTATAGATACTAAATCCCTTCATCTGAACTAGGAAGAGCCAAATAAAAGGTATCTCTGTTTTCAAATGTATTTAAAAATGTAAAGCTGCAAACCTTTCCAAACCTTTATTTAATATTTAGTAAGAAATAATGACAAATTTACCAAAGTTGCACTAGTAAAAGCTGTGTAATGGCTGATACAGGATACAATAAGAACAGCTCAAATGCTTCCTAGGCTACTGAGGTATTTATTAAGAAATCAAACTTGACAAGATACCCAACATAAGTTGTTCTAAAATACTTTTAATCTCCATGACTGCGCTCAGACAGCAGAACACTTTCAGCAACTAGCAAAAACCTCCAAGAGACTTAACTGCTCCGCTTCATTAGTTTAATGTCTAATTATTCACAGTCAGAGAATCACAGAATGGCTCAGGTTGGAAGGAACCTTAAAGACCATCTACTTCCAAATCCCTGGTATCTGCAGGGCTGCCACCCTCCACATTAGGCTGCTCAGAATTCCATCCAACCTGGCCTTAAACGCCTCCAGAGATGGGGCAGCCAGAGCTTATCTGGGCAGCTGTGTCAGGGCCTTCCCATCCTCTGAATGAAGAATTTCTAACATCTAACATAAATTTCCCCCTTTAATTTAAAGCCATTCCCCCTTGTCCTGTCACGATCAGACAACATAAAAAGTCAGTCTTTCTCCTCTTTATAAGCTCCATTCAAAAACCAGGAGGTTGCAATGAGGTCTCCCTTCTATGAAGAAAGACTTGTCAGCCTGGAGAAGAGGTTCTCCAGCCTTCTGATCATCTTTGTGGCCTCCTCTGGACCTGCTCCAACAGCTCTGCACTTTCCTTGTGCTGGCGGCCCCAGGCCTGGAGATGCAATACTCCAGATGAGGCTGAGTGTAGGGGAATCTCCCATGCCCTGCTACCTCCTCTCTTTTGATGTAGCCCAGAAAAGTCACAAGATAAATATTGGAAAGCAATTTTCATTAAAATCACGAAAAAAATAGTCACGAATGTTACTTGCATTCAGAAGTGCAACACAGAAATAAATATTAAATCCCACAAATTTATGTTATTCAGTATATGAAAATAATGGTGTTTCTATTTTCTGTGTATCAAGGCAGCTGGTTGTTTCACAAGCGACACTTGATGTTTTACGGTATGAATCTACATAACTCTTATATTCAGGAATCCCCCCAAATTAAAACAAATATATCTCATTCCTTAAAATGGCTAAATTAAGTCAGCTATTACAATACAAAAAGCAAGCAAGTACAGCTCATTGTATGACTTACATTCACATAATTTGCATTAATGTAATCTTCATCCCCCTGCAATATTATCCTTGTGGCATCATCTGCACACACACACACACAAAAAAAAAGAGGGAATCAAATGAGAAAATAAGACAAATGTTTCCCTTTTAATGAAAGAAAAAGAGGAACTGCAGACAGACAAATAGCAGGGTACAAAACAAAATAGATAACCCTTTAGAAAATAAAGTGAATGATTATGTAATTTTTTTGAACAAAAATTAAGCTTTACCAAGAAGTTAAATAAACCAGTTTTAAGCATATATACTATCACTGAGAAAATAAAACAACAGATAGAGAAAATATGTACTTAATACTCACAAGGCAGAACATCTTTGTATCGATTCTTGTCCATATTCTGAGGCACTTTTGCACATGTAACAGCCAATCCCGGTTTCTTTCTATAAAGTTGCTGGAAAACAGAATTTTACAAAAAGGTAAGATATGATTATGCTAAACAGATCCACATGAAGACAACAACAATAAAAAAAAATAAAAATAAGAAGCTACTTCAACTTTTCCTAGCCAACTGCAAAATTCCCCTGAATTACTTATTACTTATATTTTCACGCAAAAATAACTTCTATTATTGCTAATTCATCATCATCTCTAGAAGAATTTCTAGAAGGAAATAGAAAATTGGGAGTCACTGATCTAAACTGGCTTTTTCCTTGTAAAGTCATCTTTTCTTATAACACATACCACACCATTGTGAAAGGGCTAAAAGGAAAAAAGAAAGTAGAAGAATTGAGCAATAAAAGATAACAAAAAAGGTTACAGACTGATATCGGTTATTACTTGGAATCAACTGTAATACAAAAAAATAAAATATTCTCTGGACTAAAACTACCACATTCAACTCTTAACACCTGAAAAGGCAAATCTTCAGCACACCACAGTCTTTTAATATGTAATTCCATCCTATCTTGCCAAGACCTACACCTCGCAAACTTTATCTTAAGCAAATGTGGGCAAATGAGCATATAGCAAAAAACTAATTCTGAGGTCTAATGCACTGAATACATGGTATGAGGCAATAAAAGGTACTGGGGGCAAACACCACAAAAAAAATATTGAAGAAATGCAACCACACAATTATAGTTTCCCTGTATTAAATATACATGAAAGCAATTTACAACTGAGTTATTAACCTGGCTGTGCCAGAGTTTTATGCGCTTCACTGAACACTTGTCAAAGAGGTAATTACAGCTTTCATGTTTAAGTAAGATTTAGAATGTGGTTGTGTACATAAAATTAAGTGAAACCAATAGGATGCTAAAATCTCCTACTTCATTTAAGAGAAAGGGATGAGCACACAAAACTTATTCTATTAAAAGACTTACTGAATCACAGGACTCAGTGTGTACCATAGCTCACTACATTTTTCATTCTCCACAGCACAAACAAGGGAAGAGGCTGTATGGGAAGAGAGCTTGATAATCTATGTAGCAACCAAACAGCTTTCTTCAGTTCCATTTTAACAGAGACAACTTAAAATTTCTACTTTTTTTGTGGGAGACAAGGAAGAGCAATTTCATGTAAAGCAACAATCCTGGAGCTCTCTTGTTGCTGCCTGTCTAAAAAGCTACTTAATAGAGAGAATTCCTGAATAATGTTTAAGTGGAAATAAAACAGGGAAAGATATTCAGGAAAAAAAATTGGCTACATGATAGTGTATTAATTATTATCTATTTTACTAACATGAATGGAGAACATGATAGTTACCAAAGGTGACAAGGAGATACTGCAACAGACACTGAATTTGAAGACGACCACTAAGCTCACTACATTTATTAGATTTCAAAAGCGTTCTGCACTTCTTTGTAACATCAATAACATCCTGCTAAAACTGCTGTCTGGAAATTAAAATGTCAAAGAATCAAATATTCAATGAAAATTATTGAGGAAACATTGTCAGAGTTGCTGGCTAAATTCATGTACAATTAACATACTAAAACACTAGTTCTTTTGAGTTACTGTTTCAGTAGCTAATAGATTTGCTATTACAACATTCCAACACTGTTGTGGATTTTGGAAAGCTGATATACACCACAGAGTCAAGAATTTCTAAAAGACAGGGAAGACTTAACTCTTCAGAAATTTTGGAAACAAAGGAGAACTCATAAAAGGAATGTTTTGTAATAAGTAACATCAAAATTCTTCAGCCACCAGCATAACATTTTACACATTTTACAGAATTTATAAAAAAAAAAGGAACAAAATGGGAAAATTGCCACTGCTGTTCAGTATGTTTACAGAGTCTGAAAGAACAATGCCAGACTTTAACAATGTGAAATTATTAAGTCATAATAACCAGAATTTCTCCAAAGTTACAAAGCCTACAAAATAAATGCTTATATCTCCAACAATAAAAATGAACACAAACATACTGCGGGATACATTTCCATTAGAAAAGAAACAGAATTACCTTTTCAAATTTCTTGCTTCTAATTTCTATGCTAACACTGAAGAACTGTTTTAATAAACTGCAAATGTTTTAATGATCAGCTTTCTAGAGTATACCTTGCCAACATTTTGAAGAACAAACATTGATGAATTATTCTATACAGCAGTTTGTCAAGTCTCATCTTGCATACAGGGGAATCTCACCTACAGATAATCTGCCCAAGAAGTAACCATCCGTGCTTTAGATTGCAGGAAAAAACATCAGACTGGACACTACAGACCACATACGGAAATTAACATTGCCACATTTCCACATTAACCTCTCAGAGAAGAAGAGCAGGAACAGTCAAGCTGCTGATGCTATATTCCATGAAAGGCAGCAAAACATGAGAATGAGAAAAATCTAAGGATAAAAAAGATGTTTCAGAAACTTCACCTATTAGCATAGAAGAAAAAAACTACAAAACTATCTTCTGTCAATCTCCTACTATTTTACTCAATAAAACAATTTAAAAAAAATTTAGTGAGCTTTGGGTACTTGAGCTGGAAAAATGTTAATCAAATCTGAGGAGCAACTCATATTCCTGCTCTCTTAAGATGAGACTGAAAGGGAGAAATAAGTTTTCTAATCAATTAAGCCCTGATGTTACAGTTACAGCCCTGGTCACAGCTATTAGTACTAACAGTATTTGAGAGCTGAGTATTACCCACCTCAAACTGATGAATTACTGTCCCACTTTCCAGCCCTTTCCTTAGCTGTTCCATAGACTCATCCAGAGTTTCAGCATATTCAGAACAAAGAAGAGCTTCTGGGAGATTCTGGGAATCAACTTCATCTTCCAATCTAGGCTCTACAAACTGTTTAACAACTGAAAGATGTATTGAAAATTAAAACTTTTTATGTTGAGCATTCATGTGTTTGCAATGCATGACAAAATTTACCAGCTTGTGAGAACAATAAAGTTTGCAAAGAAAATTTCAAGAAAGTGAATAATAGCAACATACTTTCTTCATTTAGTTATATATTATATTTCTGCACAAAGGACTAGAGTAAATGCCTCGTAGACAATTTCCCTTAGGAAAAAAGAAATTCCTTAAGGAGCTAACTAAAAATGACTGTTTCCAAACACAAAAGGTTTTTTGCTGCTCTTATCTGCTGGTGGGGTAATGACTCACAACATTACCATGGTAGACATCAAGTAAATTTTACATTAAAAAAAATTAGAAGATAATTAATGGAATATTTATGGAATATTTATTAATGGAATAATTAATGGAAAGTTTGGATCCCCTCACAGCAAAGCAAAGATAAATACATTTATATATTCCTTTTCCACTAGAGGAGCAACTAAATTCTATATTCTAATTTCTTATTCAGTCACATCCCTCGTTTTAACATAAATCACAAAATATTTTCGACAGTTTTCTATGGCATTTCTTGCTAAGATATTGAAGAATATGAAAAATGTTATTGAAAAATTTCACCACAGTTTTGTCTATGAAAGCTGTTGCATTGCGGAAGGTGCCCACTTGTGGTTATTCACTGCAGTGATCGGTATGGCCCATTCCTACCAAACTATAAAAAGATGTTCTTACTCGTGCCTATACAAATGACTGGCATGGGGCCACAGGATAAGCCTTTAGCTCAAAGCAAAGACTTATCTGCAAGTAGGAAGAGGAATAATAAAAGAAAAAAAGTTAAGGAAAGACTAAATACTGCTTGGGGCCAGTGGAGAGACCTGCAATAACTGAAGCAGGACTGTGTTCAGGAAGAATGACAAGAGCAGCTCATCTAACTTCCTACAAACATAAGAAATTTAAAATAAATAAATGCTACAGAGGCATATAACATCTATACAGTTTTCTTGCCTCCTGTTTCCTATCAGTGCATAACCCCTCCAGATTTTTAAGTCCTAATGCAGTCCGAAACTCCTTGCCAAGCCTTTAAATAATCATTTGTTTTAAGGTCTTACCATTGCTCCTAGAGAATGTAAATAATAAAGTAAATCATCATTTCATTTCACCTGAAAGCTCCTGCAATCTACATGTGTTTAAAAATGGAGCAGGACTGATTCCTTGTATTTAACAAATAAATACCTATTACCCTACATATTTCCGAAACTGTCCTGTTGCCAACAGGAAATTAGTGAGTAGTCCACACGGGTCAAGCTTCTCATCATTATAAAAATATCTCTTTAGGTTGTTTGTTTTTAGAATCATTGTGCTGGGGAACAGCAGCTCATAAGTATTTGCAAACTCACAACTGAAGATTTGTGAAATTATGCTCTATTTCCAAAAGGAAGTTTTGAAAAGGAACATTTGTTGTTTGAGTTTAGAGTTAAAAACATAAGAAGAAATTCTAACTTGATAGACTCATTTGTATCCGAAAGAGCCCACAGTTAAAAATATTTATGCTACTAATTTCAATGCAAGAGGAACTACTTTTTATCACAGACTTATTTCAAGTGAAACAAAACCACATTTACTCGAATAGGCGTACCTATTCAGGCAGAAGAGCAAGTCTCCAAAACATTAGAAGTGAATAAAATAAGCCCAGTTACCTTTCCTCCTGACCAAAAGTGCAAGCTCTCTTGTGTGAGATTCTCTGCTGGCTTTTATAAACATGACCACCTGGTCATGTGTGTGTTCTGAGATATCTCTGCCATTAATTAATACTATCTGATCACCTTCGTTCAGTTTTGGAATGCATTTGTCAGCCTGTTTCAAGACAAAAAAAAAAAAACAAACATATTCATGTCATTGCATCCAACCACATAAGCAGGGACAAATCAGAATATTCAATTCATCATGTAAGCAAATTCTTCAGAGTTCTCTTGAAAAAGTTTCATCTTCTGTATCAGAACATCAATCAAAGGATTCAGATCTAAAGCTGTTCTTGTTGCTCCAAAGTTTCTTAATGAAGATGAGGAACAGTTCAAACAGCATATTGATAGCTAAAAGAAGAATTCATATTTATCAGATAGCCATTACCAAATTGCTCATAATGATCCAAATTTCAGACTGAAAACCTTAACAAATGATACTTTCTCTCATAAAAAAGGTCTTCTAGGTGTACAAGATGACATTTGCAACCTTCTGTTTTTATGCAGTGATACTGGAAAGTCCAAATATGACTTTGAGGTTATTAAACTGAACATATCTTAAGTAACATTAAGGACATTCCCCAGACACGGGCTCCTTTCTACAACTTCAACTTACTCATGTTTTGCATAGAAGACTACTTCTTCCCAATTTGCATCACTAAGAGCTTCACTAAGCTTACATCTTGCAACTTAGAGCAATTTAGACCATCTGCTGAACTTTAGGACTTGCTTGGCTTTTTTTTTCTGCTACATTTAGTATACTTAGCATTGTGACGAGCACAAAGGGATTAAAGCCACGGATAGGATATGATGATGATCCCAGTCAGCAGGCTCATGGTGTCCATGTTTGAGCTGGCGGGTTGGACTTCCAGAGTTCATGCCAACCTCAGCCAGTCTACGATTCTGGTAACATGAATACGAAGGATTCTATAACCTTTGAGAAGAGTGCCAACTTGTGTAACCATTTTATTATCACTGCTATTCTGATTTTTGTTCTGTTTAGGAAGTACTCAGCTGTACAGAAGTGATTTAGTTAAATACACACTGCATTTTAAATCTTTTATAAATCAGATCTAGTCCAATACAGTCTGTTATTCTCCATTTATAATTGTTCCCAATGTTAACATGGGTTCCCCAGCCTTTATTCATCTAATGTTTTTAGCTCTATCAAAAAGCAAACCTGAAAATGATGTCCTAATTAGCCCTCTCCTTCTTATCCTGATTATGCCTTGCAGGAAGCATGGATAACTTGCCTGAACTAAGTGTATCATTACCAATTTAAAAACAAAATGACAGAAAAGAGAGGTGATAATGACAGAATCAATATGAAAAAAAGAACCCACGCAAAATAAATACTTCCTACTAAAAAAAAGTAACACCAAACGTTTTCTATAGAAAGAAATAAAGATACAAATGAAGGATAAGGAAAATTGACAATGCTGCATGAAAAAGATATGCAAATAGAAGCAGAATGGGAATAAGAAACAGCCATGGTGTTCTTCAAGTATTCACAGTTTCCCAAAAGAGACGCAAGTCATTTTTTGTATGATTTATGGAGGCAAGATTGAAGAATGCAACTATGAACAATTGTTTAATCGCTGTAAAATATAATGGTTAGCAATAATTGAAAGGATAAATGATATAAAGTTCATATCAGTCATACTAGTCACATTAGGTCAGTCCAGCAGTGGCAAGTAGTCAACAAGAACACAGAGGGAATGGTGTCAAATCTCCTACATTTATCCATAATTTATATTTCTTGGCTGGTCGCTGGCTATTATTCTTTATTACAGGAGAAGATGAATATCGATGTTCGAAGAAGTTGTGTTAATCAAGTGACATGTTAATGTCTCAACTCTCTTGCTTGACACATTTTATACAGTCAGATTGATCTCAAATGGAAATTAATTCTTTCTGTGTAAGCATAATTTGTAGATTTTTCAGATACTGAGCGTTTTCAGACAATTAATTATGTCAGAGGATTCCTCTGCTATTGATTTGCCCAATGTTTCATTTTATGCTAATCTCTTTGTTATTGTTCCAGGAAGTATACATATTATTTTTCAATCAAAAGTTCTACTAAATAACAACTTCTGTATCACCTTAAGGCATTAATACTGTTTCTGGGAAAAAAATAAAATAAAATCAATAGTATAGGAATCTTATTAAAAAAAATACCAAAATAATAAATGGTTGTTTTTTTGCTTCTCCCCAGAACTCTGCTATAGTAGAAGGGAATTTAAAAAAAAAAAAATTAGTATGCCAAAAATGATACACTGCCTTGCGTGTACATTTATTTCCCTTTCTCCACAAAAGATGGATCTTTCAGGCATCACTGAAGTTCCATGGAGCTAAAATGAACAAAAACACACTCCATAAAAATACTTCCACTTACAAATATCAGTTGTATGTCATTAAATAGTCAAGAGCAGGTGAAAATTAATTTACAGAAAACAACATAATGTTAATATTGTTATGTGCTGAAAGCATTACACATTTTCCTCTTGCTGTAACATGACGTGATTTCTCTTGCACTGTGTCTCCACACTTTTGACGCATGACTATTTCCTAGCAAGTTAGCACTGATATTATCTTATGAAAGTTGGTAAATAAAAAGAAAGAGAGGGGGAAAAAGAGAATAAAAAACTTGAGATTAGATAGTGCGTCCTCACAATTTTTTGTAGAAAAAAAATTACCAAGGTACTGTATCACTATTATTAGCCCACAATTCAGCATAATAACTCAGTGACTGTACGGTTCCAATGAATGTCCCACCCAGTCCAGAAATATTTCCGTATGTGAAAGTGCAGGGAAAAATAGGATCAGTGTATCCTTTGTCATGGAATTTCACAGGTCTGTCTTAAGCATGTAAAGCTGCTACTTTTCATTTATTTTCAGCCTTTCACTAACTAATTTGATAGCCCCTTCTTCTTTAAATGGAATCCCCTGCTACTCATTTCACAGTGCTCCAAATTTTATATAACTCTGCTGTACTTTCCTTAAATTGTTTCTTTTTCATAGGCTGCATAGGCCCATAACACTCACTTCTGTACTGCATCTTCAATCATCGTTTGTATTTTCAGTGTTGTAGTGCACTATTTGAAACAACAAAAGAAAACAAATATGCTTTCCAACTGTCTCTTGTTTGGCTAACAATTCCTGATCTTTTCATCCATGGCTTAAAAAAGAAAAATCACCGGTCAGATCAATTTCTAAAGAGAACGGCTCAGTTACTATTTCATATTGGCTATGCATTTCCAGATTCCTGTGAATAAAGATTTATGAAAATGGTAGAAGAAGTAATAAGGGAAAGATTAGAATGGTAAGATATTACTTACAGGTGATCCTGGAGTTATTCTTGATACCACTAAGGGCATTTTTTGGTCTATGCCACCCTACAGGAAAGTCAAGTAAATAATGACCATCAATACAACATGACCATAAGCATTTTAAACAATCACCTACTTTCACTTACATATAAAATTTGTTCAGTCGCTTGAGGCCAGTAAGATTGAACTCTCATGAGCAAATGTCAGGATGGGTGTACTTTTTTTCCAGTAGACTTAACCTGGTGGCTTTGCTTGTCCACACATTTTAAGAGGCAGATCAAATGCAGCATTACTCAAACCCTATCCTTCAAGCAAGCTTATTTCAACATCTGAACTCACAAGGTGGACAGTATTAAGGTATTATGGTGAGTGTGCACGAGATCAGATAGGATCGAAGTTCCAAAATAAATAAATACATACTCCCTTATTCCCTTTACATAAAGCTCTCTCAAAACTTCACCAATAAATAGCAAGGCAAAATGAGCAAACATCACCCTGATTTTGATGGTATCATTATCTTATCTGTTCAAATGGAATTTTTTGAAAATTTACAGGAGGAATCAATACTTGTTCCCATTTTTACAATTCATTTTCATCTCTATGTGATTTCTTCATGGATATAATTGATAAAATGGCACCAGCTATTTAACTTGCTTTATAATACAGACATTTTTTCTAGAAATTAGTATCTTAAATTATGTTTCCATGTTCATATCTACACAGCAATGTAAATAGGCAGTGCCTTGGAAATGTCACATCCATAGTATATGCAATTAAAGAATACAGAAGTAGCAAAGGCCTATTTTCATAAATATGATTTTATCATTTAAGGATTAGGCTGCCACTTCTAAAAATTTTTGAGTCCTTAAGAAATTCATGTGGGATATACTGATTTATCTGAAGTATCACACTAAAAACAAAAAAATAATCATAATATCAGATCACGGTATCTATATAGATCATTTTAAGATAACAAAAGATTGCTGATTTACCTTTAGATTAAATCCGAACTTCCCCTCTTCATCTGGTGTGATACGCACCAAAAGTAAATCTCCCTCAATTACCTCATTCTGTAACAAACAGGAAAAAGCTCAAACCAAGTTTTTCTAAGTTTTAAAACCAAGCAGCAGAAAATTAGAGTGTAACGTACCCACATTTAGACATGCTGAACAATAATTCTCCATGTAAATACATGCTCAAAAAATGAAGAAGCTAAGGTTAAAGAATACACTCAATTGCAACCTTTAAAAATTGTAAAAATTGCAACAAGGGCTGCTCTGAAGGTAATATCTCCTATTTTATGATGATGGCTCACAATTTCAGAGGAGGATGGCAGTAGGGGTTGAAACATCCCACCAATATTTCATTACGTGTTTTTGCCATGTGACAAATGGCAGCAGAGGGGCAGTCTGACACAATGGCAGCTGACATGGAGTTGCAGTTGAAGCAAAGGAGTGTCACTCAATTCCACTATGTGGAAAAAATAGAACGAATTGGCGTTCATCGATGGTCTCTAAAACTGCTAAGCAAGCAAACAGTTGATGTGAGCACAGTGAGGAAATGGGTGGTGCAGTGGCAACAGCAGGTCGCCTCTGCTAATGCAGACTGTTATAACCATGACACACAGGTTCTTTTCCACCACTGGAAAAATGCAGAGCTAATGGCGGTGGCCATGTTGTATAATAATTTACTGTAGATGAGATTTTTCTCTACAAACAGTGTTACTGTGCTCTTTGTATTGATTGTAGTTTCCATAAATAGGAGGCATTAATTTGGAACGCAAAATGACAAATGCGTTCTATGGTTTTTTCCGTCCTTACATACTTACTCTCATCACAGCTTTTTCAGCGCATACCTATTAAAACTTTCAATGTATTGCCATAGCTAAAGGTGACTTAAAAGGAAAAAAAACAAAAAAAGTACAACACAATTTAAACATTTTTGCTCTGAAGATTATGGAGTAACTACAATTTCTTTAACATATCTCCTCTAAAAGGGTGAACTGATATTTTCTCCAGGAAATCTCCAAGCAAGGATGATTAAAGCTTGGCTATGGCTAGTGGAAA
This sequence comes from Tympanuchus pallidicinctus, assembly GCF_026119805.1. NCBI lineage: Eukaryota > Metazoa > Chordata > Aves > Galliformes > Phasianidae > Tympanuchus > Tympanuchus pallidicinctus. The sequence goes on from NW_026294769.1 coordinate 13,490,533, forward strand.
GCCAAGTTAGGAAGCTGTTTAGCACAGCCCTGGAAGAGGCTAGAGAAAAGGTGAGGGACGATCTGCTGTCATAAAGCTAGCAAGGAGCAGCTGCTCTCTAGTCAACACAGAAGTCAAAACACAATTTTTAGCCATCCCAGATGGGATTTGTGCTCGCTATCAAGACTTACAGGAGCTAGAGTGACTTTATCCTAGAACAAATGAGATACAGGCATGCAAGGATTCCCATTTCATTAAGAACTTCCTGCAGATGCTGTTGGAAACCTGGTTGCTATAAGAAATGAATGTACACAGTAGGCTTACCTATCATATTGTATACACAGCCTTGGAGAAATCTGAGTAAGACAAGAAGCTTTATTCCTGTTACCTAGTAAAACATGCTCACCCCAGAATAAAACCATAGTTTTTCTGAGTTCTTAATCTACAGTTCAAAGCTACATATGTTAGCATTTTTGACTTGAAAAGAATGCAACTGAACGTACCTTATCACAGTAGTACTGACCGGAATCATCTGTTGAGCTAGTTTTTGTAACATTGTCATATGTTTCTAGGAAGTGTTTATCCACCCCTTCCAGAGGGTAAGAGTCAGAAATGTTACCAACTCCGTTGGGAGACTGAGTCAATGCTTTAGGTGAGGTACGGGTCAGAGAATTCCGAGTTGGACTATTTCCCAATACATTCCTTCATTTAAAAACAAAACAAAACAAAAAATTATATACATATATATTAGAAAAGTATTGTTATCTAGATTTTTACATTAAACTGTGTAACATGGGCAATTGTATCACTCAGACACCAGAACAAGTCTTTTTATACTCGCGGTTAAACAGCACTTCTTGACATGCAAAGTAATGGGATTGGAGAATGATCTACGCATTATCATTTGTTCAGTGGAGACCTAGAAGAACGGCAGAATAAAACTAGAGCAAGAGAGACATTTTCAGCAAAATACTTGAAGGTCAACAGTGAAAGGCACTGCTGAAGTGGTACATGAAATCACTGCAACAAAGGAGGGAACGAGAACAAACCCCAGGGGAAAATACTTCAGCTGCCATTCTATTCACCTGTATTACCCCACTGTAGAGAGATCTTTCACTTGCATCATAGAACATCTTGATCAGGGCCAGTACTCTTTGCAAGCATGCTCTGTAGTGCTACAGACAACCAGCATTACAGTGAATTGTATTTGATTCTTGCATGTATGCATGCTTTTTTTATTTTATTTTATTTTTTTGTGTGCAGAGCGTATTCAATGCATTCACCATTCCTAAAAGCAGTATTTAACTCTCACAGGATGGTAGTAGTGGAAGTAAATCCCAGCATGAAGAAATAAAACTATAAGGGAATGTAACACAGGCTTTTTACACGCAGGATTAGCAATGCAACAACTACTAATAAATATAGACATTTGTTTTTTGGTTTGCAGAAATCTGACTGCAACTAACAAACATGATGCCATAGGTTAGCAGGCTTATTTTTGCCTGTTTTTGTCAATATTTACAACATTTTCAATTACCATGGAAAATATTCTTCAAAGATATTATTCATTTGGCTCTTTAAATAGTTTTAAAATATTTTAGCGAACTGTAATGACACACACAGACACACACACACACACATACACACAAAAGAAATATTAGTTTTATTTGGTAGCTTCAAAGAGGTTTTCATGATTCCTGTGAGGTCACTGTTAAGTAAGCAGGAACCGTTTATATGCAAACACATCATAACACATTTTTCAGAATATAGTCAATTAAAAACAAAATTTCACTTGCAACTTAGGAGTTTAGTTCTTAATGAGTTTCTACCACAGAAAAAAATTAACGCTGGAATAATGTGACAAATTGCTTCAGTTATTCCTTTCTAGCAGTAAAATCACCAGTGGATTTTTGCATCATTAATTTTTTACAAAAGAAATGGAACAGTTTAAGAAAATCATTGTTTTGCTTTGTTAATAGTGCTTAGACACTTATTAGGATTTAAGTTTTCTCACATCTTGATGCAAAAACTTAATTTTTAAGAAAAGATTTACCATCTTCATTGATTTCAACAGTTATTTGTGCCTTCAATCACACAAGTACTTAGAAAAATCAATTCAACTTATGCATTGATTGGTATCTTAAAGATAAAGATTCCACAGTAGAAATTTTAAAGACAACTCACTTTGGTGATTCTTGTTCAGAAGGCCTGTTAAAAATAAATAAATAAAACTCAGTAAGCGAACAGAAAGAAAACAGGAACTCTAATTAGGAAACAAAGTCTGTGTAAAAGCCAAAAGATGTGCTGACAGTAAATTAAAAAATACGTAATCCCGTGCAGAGAGTCTAAATCAGGCAATTAGGGAGTTTGTGAAACAAGAAAAAATCACTGAGCAGCTCTAATTACTCACTTCCACTTTTGGCACACACCCAAATGCCAATAATACACATCTGCTACTGTAGCCTAAGCTGCTGGAGTTTACAGTGGCAATTATTTAACAGGATACGCTACACCATTTTAAAAAGTTTTAGATGTGGATCACGATGACTAAAGATGTCACTGATTGTATTTCTTTACATGTAGGTAATGAGAAATTAGCACAGGCTGCTTTAGAAATGTTAGTTACAATGCAAAAGTAGAACAGGTGCTGACAGAATTTTAACATAAAATGTAACTAAAGCAGTGACTACACAGACCAGGACAATCTAACACAGAAAGGAAGGGTGGTTAATCAGGGCTTTTCACAGAGCAGCTTGGCTGATTGTAACAGCATAATCAAAAGAATATCCACACACATGGCATCTAAGTGAATAAACTCTCCTCTCTGCTCATTATCTGTGTAATTGTAAAACTTACTGTCCTAGAATAAACGATAGCTTAAATTGGGAGGGAAAGGAATGAAGAAGAAGTGTTAGACTGGTTACCTAGGCCAGTACTCTGTTCTCAGAAGTAGCAAACTAACATTCAAGGCCAGGCTGGATGTGGCTCTGGGCAGCCTGGTCTGGTGGGTGACAACCCTGCACATAGCAGGGGAGCTGAAACTAGATGATCACTGTGGCCCTCTTCAACCCAAGCCATTCTATGATCCTATGAAATCAGACATTTAGTGATGCTTTGTGAGAAGACACAGTCACTAGGAAGCTGGTAGTTTTGGGATTTCTGTTGATTTCTCAACCATACTTAAATGAAAAACTGGTAAACAGTAAAGCAGTTGGAAACAGAAACAATTGATAATCCTCTCATGAAGCAGTTCTAGTCTTCTAGAATATGCACAGAATTTCCTCTTCAAGGTTGTAAATCGTGTACTGTGTTCCATTAACACTACAGTAAAAAGGTAAATATCATTCTAGTTCAGTTTCCTCATAAAGATTCCATAACATGAACAAATTCCTCTTGATAGACAGAGATGGCAAATTCCACAAGAATTTGTGAAGGTTTGGCTGTGCATACTTTTTTTTCCCTGAACACTACAGTTCATCTTTATTACAGCCATGCCCCAACATGTGATGCCAGTGACATTCACTCCCATTCTCCCAGAAGTACCTCCAGCTCTCCTTTTTAGTAATCCTCACAGTTCTTCCACTCCTTAATTGACAGCACTGGAAAAGATCCTTTGGCACCATGCACACATACACATGCTGCCTGAGCAGCCAATCTAAGCAGTGCAGACAACTGTTGAGCTCATACTGCAGTTACTCAGTGAGAGGAGGTTAAAGTTTTTTTTCGGTGTAGTCAATGATTAGACTGAGCTTGTTAAAAATAATTTCTACCTTTGAAAGCTCCACCCCTACATAAGATTTGACTGCTGCTGTCCAGACTTGGTGAAGTGGGAAGACAGGCAGTGCAATGACACAAGCTTTTATTTATTTTAGTTTAAGCTAATTGATTTCCATCTGATGGAAACAACAGTGAAGCCATACATTTTTGTGTATGTCACAAGAGAAGGGATACAGCTCTATTACTAACATCTGTGCAGAACTCAAGTTGTCATATGTTAACCCTCTTGAAAGCTTCCACCAAGAACTACACACCATAAAATTCTGATGCAATTAGACATGATATCTCTATATTAATATAATCTCCTTCCTCCCCACCTCAAGAGAGTGAGGCCATTTGAGACAGAAAAAAATATTTCCACTTTCATTCATATACTGTGTATAAATAAATAGCAAATTCTTAATCACCTCAATAATATATCAAGATACATAAATGTGGATATAAATTTCCTATTAATATTTCCTGAAGGTTCATATGTTGAGTTACTGCACTTTAATTCAGATGCATCAGTCTGAAGGAGTTACTGAATCATCCCATAACCTTTTTGAGTATAAAAAGATTACCTAGAAAATGACCAAATTCAACCCCTACAGAATTCATCAGTGACAAGGGAGCTGTGTCTTCACAAAGTCCTCAGCAGCACAGCATGCTATAGCTGAAGAATTTTAATTTTCACAACTCAATGAAATATTACTTCTGACACGTAACTATTCACCAATGTGATGAAGTACTTTGAACAGGAACAACAGGATCATATTTTCTGGCCAAACTGTATTCTACATTTTACTAAGATATCTTCCTCGTTTCACAACAAACAACAAGCACCATATTTTAAGTCAATAAATGAGAACACTCACCAGACCAACCAATCGACATTTTCATCAAGAAAAAGAGACATTCCTTGCAAGGAAAATAAACTTTCCATTGGCTCAGCATGCAAACACTTCAAAACTGCAAGTAATTTCCCTTCCCTACTCCACTGTGTATCTAAAAAGATGCCATTTCAATCTTCCACTTACTATAGATTGCTGTCAGTGACAATCTTTACAATTAAACTCTCCACTGTGAAAATCTACCTCTCTTCTGTCAAGTTTCAAGGAAAGACCCCTCCTCCTCAGACGTGTGCCTTACCAGAGAATTTGCTATTCTGAGAACTGATGATGATAAGGTAAAGTAAAATCCCAAGAGAAAAGGGACAAGTGAAACAATAGAACTGTAGCAAAACTCCCTCTCTACAAACAACAGAAGGAAACATCTGTAGGTTTTGCCCTTGTAGTGTTCTTCAAGTTATTGAAGCTTCTTTTCTCTAACACCTGCAGGGGTAGGGAGACTGAATGTGGCAGTATTTCCATTACCAGATCTTTTCTGAGAACTACTCATTTAAACTGAGATTATTATTCATAAACAAATTAAATGGAAGATATTTAAAGCGTCATCTTTTTGCTGCCTTTTAGACAAATTTATATACAGCACAAGTTGCACAGTTAAGATTCAGAAATTCTGTGAACAAGTGAGCAGAAAAACCATTTAAGGCAGCTACATAGATTCTTTCTGCTTTACACTTGAGCACTATTATAGAAAAACTTGGGGCTTTCACAGTATGCTCAAGTTTTGCAGTGATTTTCTGTAAGTCCCAAACATCCATATTGATAAGCTGCTGCCATTAACCATGAAAGGATTCCTTCAGTTCCTCTACAGTTCCTTTACTGACCATACTTCATATTGCTTCGTGTATTTCGGTTATATTCAAAAGCTCAATTTGCTGCAAAATTTGCCTTATCACAGATTTGCATTTTGGCTTTAGAGGTAACTTTTTTTTGGATTGACAAACAAAAAGGGTAGTACATTTAAATAAAGATATATACATTAAAAAGAGATTTGTGCATAAGTAAGATAAACACATGTTCTCTTTCTTTGCATATTTGAGTGGAAGAGCACTGTGAAATCCATAGTGATCCATTAGTAACAGTCTTAAAAGCCTAATTTGAAACTCATGGGGTGTTCAACCCAAAATCACTTATTGGTGGTTCTGAAAGGTGTGTATAAAAACTTGAGGTCATGATTTCTAAAGTTGCAGCGTTCCTACTTTTCTTTACAATATGTTTAGTCTTTATTTCACAGTCCCTTAGGCTCACACGTGTTTTATCTCATCTGGTTGACGACAAGTGGTTTTTTGCAAGCTTCCATCAGCAAAGGTGCAGAAATGGAACAGAGGGAGGATAGAGAAGTGATATTTATATTAACGAGCAAACTAGGAAACATATGGCAGAACATAACATACGGAATAATCCCAAGTGAAGGTCCAGGAAGAATATTTTAATTCTGGGTTTGTCTGAATATGAATTAAATAAAAAATAAAAATAAAACACAGAGAAAGACTATAGAAAAGACTTAAAAAAAAAAAAAAAAAAACCCAAAACCAACAACAACTCAAAAAACCAACAAACCAACAATATTTAAGTCCAACACAGCTGATGAGGAGGATGCAAATGGTAAGCAATGGAACAACAAGGTTAATTAAAGTGAAATTGAAATGTCCTGAGATCCTGCCTAATATTGGAAAAGCATCTTCCTTGAGAAAGACTGAAGTACACCAACTAAGACAACAGAGTTAAGAAATGCAGGAGATTTTGTAAGAACAAGAAATTAAGCACTGCAAGTGTGTGATTAAGGACTGAAGTAAAAAGCATTATAAATTAAGTTCACTGAAAGTAATTTCAATTTTATGTCAAAATAGTAGTTAATGGAATTTATCTGATATATCTAAAGAGTACTTCCATCAAGAGAAATGCACTCTAAATGTTGTTTACAAAAATATCTTTGTTAGAATAAAAAAAAAAGTATTTCTATAGTAAGTTTACCAACTTTCACCATGGAGCTACAGTTTATTGTCTATCAACACAGTAAGCTGAAAGAATTGAACAAATGCAGCCTAAGCTCAGGAAATCTATTTTCAATGCAATGCCTTCGTCAGATGATACATCACACTTACATTAAGAACGTATATGCACTTCCAGAAATTCATAGCATAATGACAGTGAATTTCCTTTTGTATACTAGTTCACCCATTTATTTCCTTCCCCTCTAACTCTGGGACTGCACACATTATGCCATCTATATCACCAAAGGATAGTTTTAGAATGTAAATTAAAGATGTTTATAGCTTTGGCAAACATGTTTAACAAAGGAAAAGGTTTCTGCAGGAACACATTGCATTTATAACAAAATTATTGAATTGAAGTAATTTAAGTTGGGAAGGAGTATGGGAGAACGTTCAAAGATGGGCCGACTTTAAAGTTAGATAAGGACAATCAGGTCCTTTTTACAGATGAGATTTTAATTTCTCCAGGGATAGGAAAAATCTCAACTTTTCTGTCAATCGCTTTGAGGGCTTAATCAAGCTCAGCATTAATTTCATCTTCCTTGTGACTTCTCAGCATTTCCCTTGCTGTAACTTGGGTTCATCACTTCACATGTTTTTGCTGCACACCTCCAAGAAGAGTTTGATTCCATATACTTGATAACCTTCTTTTGGCAGCCGAAAGCAAAAACATGACTGACTTGCCCTGCTCCAGCCTTCTGACTCCTCTCATACATCACATGCTATCATCTGTGAATAATTAGCCAGATTTATCTTGCTGATTAATCAACACTAAGTATTTAAATATAAGTACAAGATTTAGACAGACTCATCTGTCAATTTCTCTTACTGACTGATACTATAACTCATCTCTTACAGACATATTTTACAACAATCTTTCTGAAACACAGATTAAATAGAATTTGCAGCTAATCTTTTCTTTTAGGATGCAGTCTACTCTAAAGAAGTCATCAAACACTTGGTCCTATGCAGTCTGCTATTCCAAACCAAACAGACCAAGATCCTGGTTTAATTCATTATACAGTAAACAAGATAAACTGAAGAGTTTAACTCACAGGATTCTCTACAAAGCTTTACAGGAATACTTTTCCAAGTCAATAACCCAGTGCTCTTTTCCCTTAAACTAGCACCTCAGATACATGGCTGAATATATATATTCTTATCAACAAGCACTCAGAGAGATACATCCAAAAACATGAAAAAATCTTTTAGAAGAGTATGCCACTACATTTACAATCTAAACAATTTCACCTATAGTAAGGGTACAGGTGCAGTAAAAAAAGCCCAGGCTAATCAACCTGAATTTACAATGTCAAAGATACTCTGTTCCTCGCGAACAGGAGACATTTATGGTTTTTATTGGAACTCTTGAATATTGGGATTGTAAAAGTTCACTTAACTTTTACTGTAGCCTACATAGAATCATTATGGTTGGAGAAGAACACTATGATCCATCTAGTCCAACTGCCAACCCATCCCCACCATGCCCACTAACCATGCCCCTCAGTGTTATATCCACACATTTCTTGAACATCTTCAGGACAATGACTCCACCACCTCCCTTGGCAGCCTGTGCCACTGCCTCTCTGTTCCTTTTGAGAAGAAATTTTTCCTAATATCCAACTTGAACCTCTCCTGGTGTAACTTGAGGCCATTACCTCTTGTCCGACCACTGCTACCTGATCGAAGAGGCACAGCAGCATACATACTAAGTTAATGTCATGGAAATCAGTAACAATTTGTTCTTCTATACCAAATTTGGTGCAAGTGTGTGTATATTTCAAAATTTGGAAACTGCAGTTGTATTCTTATGAAGAAAGACTTCAACAATGATCACCTTCAGGTATCACAGTAGGTTAAAAAAAAAAGTAAAATTTTTAACTGAAAATAATTATCTGCACAACTCATCAGCCTTCCTTTAGAACAAGCCATGATTTAAATATATTATATTGAAACATTTTTCTCAAAGGTAAGCTTCTTCAATTCACAACTCTGCCTATCAGGATAGCAGATGGTCAGGATGATCTGATGCCAAGCAGCCTGTTGGTATAGCACAAACAGCTTTGAAAAAGCTACACAATAAAGCAGCTTTTTAGCAGAGATGACTTTAGAAATAATAATTCCATATAATGACATATTTTCTTTAATAAAGGCAAGTCATTACCCCTTCATATTCACACATAAGGAATTCTGAAGATAGGAAATGTAACCTAGAAAGGCAAAAATAAATTTTACATGCTGCTTAAAAATCGACGTTTAGTAAGTCAATTTCAGCAGTGCTTCAATGAAGAAAATTAAGATCTCTCAACAAAAGCAAAATGCCTTGATGGCATGACAGGAAAACCAACTGTAAGTGAAAAACAGCTACCAACAGTCCCTAATAAATACTATGTTTTATCTTACCATTATTCTTGAAACAAAACAGTAGTAGCAATGTGTGCATATATGGAGGGATGGGTTAAATATATTGTGAAATACTGCAACACAGAGTCAGAAGATAGACTCAGAAGATCTGGTGCTGCTTTTATTATTTCTGGCACAGAAATAATAAAAGTAGTTTAACACTCAAAGCAACATATTAGAGGCAAGACTTCAGTGCAGACTCCAGCTGTGTCTTAGGATTAATTTTTCAGAGGCAGTATTAGTCAGATAAGACAAACAGCAGCACAGCAAGCAAGAGGAGAAAGAACATGGAAGGTTTCTGCACAAAGGTTGAATTTCCCTGGACTAAACAGAAGTCTTGAAGTCCTCTTCAGCACTGTCTCCAATGACAGGCTTTGCATGCAGCTGTGATTTGAGATGGCTTGGCTTAGATAAACAAACCTATTCACTCTGTGTGAATAAAGTTCTATTTAATATACATTAATTTGAGCTTAGAGCATTTCCTTTTTGTCCATTATACATACGCAATAGCTGTAATCTTTTCTGCAGATTCTAATCTGAGAGAGAAAAACTGCTTCTTTCGACAATGCCTAAGCCTCAAATTTACTTCAATGCAATAGAACCTTAAATCTTATAGATTTAATAGAATAAATAGAAGCTTAAAGCAGTCTAGTTACACCAATACGAAAAAAAATGAGTCTGCCCTCGTTTTCAGCAGTTTACTTATGAGCACTGTATGTTCTAATTTTTAGTTTTATTTATTTTTTCAGTCACAGCCTGTAAATTATCGCTCAAATTTTACTTAGAAGGTAGAATATTCACTCACAGTACATTTAAAAACAATCACTATTTTCTTCAGAGAAAGAATATGATAAATAATAAGATATCCTTTCCCTCATCTCCAGCATGGTTATTTGAATTATATAACAGGAAACAGTTCTAGGTGTTGAAATGTTGATACAGCACAACGTATTGTGAAATGTGAAAGAAACAAAGAAACAACTGAATATTAATAATTGATATGTTTTAGGTGTCTGAACCAAGAACTGTTCCCCATAATTTTTCTAAATTGTGTACTTGTTTCTAGAAGCAATACAGAACATGACTGATTCCCTTCAATTATTGAACACATTCAAGAAGAAAATTGGTCAGGAAAATACTTTTGCTTGGTACTATCAGGAGGAGAAAAGACTTATTGGGAAACCGGAGCACTGTTATCTTCTATAAATCCAATATCTCCCAAGATTCCAAACGTGATTTAATCTACTAAGTACACAACAAATCTCATCAAACAAGTTCTATCAATACATTTGTCCCAGTAAGCAAATAGATGAATTTGAAGGCAACTCAGTCTTGGGATAAGTGTTGCTTTGATGAAAAAATCCTAAGATATTATCTAGAGTCTGAACTGAAACAAGCAGAAACTATCTCCCATTTCCCAAGTCCCTGAAATGCCCATGGTAGCTACTGATTAAGATTAAGGAGCCATATGATTTTAACAAAGATTCAAGGTCCAGCTCAGGTAACAATAAAGGGATTTAATAGCAGCATCTTGTAGTTGCTTGCTAGTAATTTTCCACAGTTCTTTCAGACGTTTCCTCCCATCGAAGACATTCATCATTTATACTCAGTATTAACTACCACCACTGCAGACTAGGCAGCAAAAAAAAAAAAAAAAAGAGTCCTCTGAAGTCAGTATAAAAGCAGGGCTATGAGAATCTACTTTTGGCCCTCTTCTACAAAAACAGATTTGCAATTTCAATATTTTTCCAAAGCATGTCTTGATTACGTCAGTTCAAGTCTACTAAAGACCAGTCTGACACAAACAGGCGAGTTAGCTTTAAAAGTTTTATCAGTACACTGCAAGCTGTTTTTAAGTTAATAGCTAAATTATCCTGAAGCACAGCAGAAGAGTAGGACAAATGTTTGTCCATACATAATACCAAAGATAGGCAAGTCAAATGCTTTTCTTGCAAAGCAGATATAGAATCTGGTCTACCAGCTATTTCATGGAAGCATTCAGAGAAAAATATTTTTCTACACAAAATTAATTTTACCTTACATCTTTGAACAAAAGAAGCAAGGCAAATAATGACAAGTGTAAGAATATAAATAATAAGTGCAATGTGGACTAATACAAACTGTTGAAAACCTCAGTATAGATTTAAACATTCTTTTATTTGTGTGGTACTGTAATGTTTTACCTCAGTTGTTGAAGTACTAACTACTATTTTACTACACAAACATCTAACAGTTAATGTAATAAAGGATCGTTCATTCTATACACAATATTCTCCATCCTAAACATGCTTTCAATTTAAATTAACCACATTTATGTAAGTATTTTTCAATTACATGCACAAAATCCAATACTATAAACATACCAAAGAAACAAGGACTACTTTGGGAATAACTCACAGAAAATTAGGTTTATCTGAGGTATAACCATAATCTCTACAATGAGTGATGTAACTCAGATACAGCGGAATAAATCAGTGCCCAGAAAATAAATAAGCTATTTTCACACTCAGAACACCTTATCTCCTCTGACAGAAACACCATAAAAACCAGGCCTTCCCACTCAACCCTCAGTAGGCATTGGAAAAGTAAAACAGAAAGGAGAAAAACTGCAGGAGAAGATAAAAACAAGAATGATGAAGTCTGGACATAATCTACCAGTCACAGTAGATAGGGTAGCAACTTGTTTTTCTGTCAACAGTTTCTACATTCACCATCTTCTCATATGTTCTACTCCACATTAATTTTATTTGCTTAATTACTTCCGCAAGGACATAAATTGTCTGTAAATGTTAAAACACAGGAAGGACACAACTTCATATCTGTGGTTACTCAACATCTTGAGGCAACACATATTATTTCAGCTGTTAGGGACACTACTAGCACAATGGTTCATCTGACTTGCAGGAAGAAAAACAGAAAAATGCTTTTGACGACCCAGAGACAAACTCCAAATATGCACATAGCACATTAAATTTTCATTCCCCCCACCCTCCTCCATAGAAACCTCAATGCTATAATGTAGTAACAAAAACTGTTTTCTTCATGTTCGAAGACAACTTTATGTCCAGGGTTTAAAGCTACAGCTACGTAGCTGAATGCTATCAAAGAGATAAGCAATTCTTATCATAAGCAATATCCTATGCTTCTCAAAATACATCATATATATAGGTTACAAGGAAGGGATCATCAGAAGCTATTTTTCTTTTGTAATAATATAAAGGAACTTGCATTTTAATACACAGTATTCTCCCCAGATGAAAGTTTCAAAGTAGCTCTATTTTCTGTTTAAAATTTGACTGATCAATGATCTTTATTATTTCTGAAGTTAGTATTATGCTAATATGAAGTTACTCATTGAGAAATACCTCTGTAAGTAAGAGGAAAGCCACATAATAAATATATAAACAAAGAAATAATCAGTGCAGAAAGACAAGAGCTTCAGGTCCTGGAAGCAAACATAGCAGTGGTTAGACAGTTGGTCATTAAGGATTAGAACAAAGCACCTGAAAGCAAAAAGCAGAGACTGCCCTCAGAGTGGCAATCTACAGTTCCTCAGAGTAAGAAAAAGATAGATGACCACTGGTATCATTATGTTTCCATGTTTTATCTAAGGCAGTAATTCTTTCAACTCAGTTGGAGCTGATAATGTAGAAAACAAATGAACTCTTAAGAGCCCAATGAAGATTCCCTAAGAGAAAAAAAGTTTATAAAGTTTATAATAGGTGGGAAAGGGTTGCAAAACTTACTGGGTGATGGGATATTACAGATACAAAAAGGCTTGCCATCTCTGACTTCACTGAGAATTTTTGTTCAGGGATGAAGGATTGGTTTTTCATAGAATCATTAAGGTTGGAAAAGACCTCTAGGATCATCCAGTCCAACTGTCCAGCTACCACCAAAATATTGCCCTCTAACCATGGCCCTCAGTGACGCATCTCCACGTTTCTTGAACAGCTCCTGGGATGGTGACTCCAGCACCTCCCTGGCAGCTCGTGCCAACACTCAACCACTCTTGCAGAGAAGTTTTCCCTGATACCCAACCTGAATCCCCCCTGGTGCAACTTGAGGCCACTTCCTCTCATCATATCAAATAACAGTGAGAACTTGTCATTCTGAATCACAGCACATTTTGTATCACATTTGCACTTGTAACAATTTGTCAAAATAAATCTTACGCAAACAAAACACTGTTTGAACTCAATATTAAAAACTTATGATCACTGTTTTATATGAAAGTTGCTTGGTTTTTCAAGAAAAATGAGCAATGAATTGTTTGCAGAAGCCCTTACCTCCTCTGTGGACTGTGGTTCTGAGAGAACTCTGAATCACTGTCTTTGGATGTTGGAGAGCCCTTATATGTATAAAAAACATCTTCTGTCTCAGTAATATAAGAAATCTCATTTGTAAGGTTATCTACAGATGAATGTCGTGCCTTACGAATTTCATGACGCAGTCTAGGACTCCGCCTTAAAAAAGGGAACATGAAGACAAGTTAGTAGGTTGTAATCATTTGTAGAACATTCTGAGGAATTATTTCTATTCTACTGCAATCTGTGCCCTGAAGTCTTCTTGTCAGGTTTATGGGTCTCACTTTAAACAACAGATAAAACAGTTTAAATAATGAGTTTTATAAAATTTGGTACGGCACAAGGTGATCGTATACTTCCACATATATAGCACAGAACTGACTGTCCATCCCATTGTGCTACCTGTACTTGTTAAAGTTATATTAATAGACTTACAAAATGACTTGGACTAAAGGAGACCTTAAAGACCATTTATTTCCAGCACACTGGCAACTGGAAAACCTCTTCTCCAGGCTATAGAATGGCAGTTGCTTCAGTCTCTCTCACAGCAGGACACATTCCATGATAGACCCTTGCAGTACTCACCACTCACCACTTCTCTCCAAGTAGAGTAAAATTTATTAGCATCTACCCCTCAAAGACCAGCAGTTAGCCATCCATCTCATGTTACTATCCACCTATCCAGAACATGATATCATATTTTGGATATAATGTACAGACAGTTTTAAAAGCCTTGCTAAAGTTAAGGTAAATTACACTCATTCTTTCCCTGCCATTATGTATACTCTCAAAATAACAGCATATATGTAGACACTACATATCTAGTCTGCTAGAAGACATGCAAGGTAGAAGGCTGGAAGGTAGGGATAACGATGAAATTTATTTTACCAATTAGGGGTAACAGGAGGTGATCGAGAAGGAAGGCTTTTGGTCTCCAGATGCTCAACAGATAAAGATCTCCTCATAGATGGGTTCCAAACCATTCCACCTATGACTTTTCTGCAGTACTGACTGTTTACAGACCTGAAAAGAATTAAAAGTGAAAATCTATATGTTAATTGTATTGCATAGAAAAATTCAGTTAAATAAAATATACTTTTTAAAGTACATTACATAATTCACATTTTAAAGAATCACCTGTGCTTACCCCCTCATTATAAAAGAGCCATTTGCTGTCCCTCACTTGTTGCAATAAAACTGTTCAGTTCATCCCTACTTCAATACTAATCAAAAACCTGGGTAAAAATAACTTTTCTGGAAGTTATTTTTAACTTCATTGTGTTCAAGAAGATAGAAAGGAAAACAGGAAATTTGGCATGCTCTGTTGGCACCAAGCCATGTGCCTAAGAAAACATAATTCAAATACAAGTACAAGATTCTAGACGTTTTCTGTTAAAACTTGTGAATTGGTAACAACTCACTATGGCTTAACTGAGCACACAACCATTTTATCTATGTGATGACTCAGCAGATAAAAACTTGTCCTAGTTTCAGCTGGGATGGAATTGTTTTCTTCAGAGCATCTGGTATGATGCTATGTTTTGGTTCTATGAGAAAAACGATGTTAATAACAAACTAATATTTATAGCTGGAGCTGTGTTGCACAGAGTCAAAGTCATTCTCAGGGCTCAAGGAGCTGGGAGAGAACAGGATTAGGACAGCTGACTTGATCTGGCCTTAGGGATATTTCATACCATATGATATCATGCAGAAGGAGTTTTGAAGAGGGTGGAAATTTACCTTGCTCTCTTCTGCTTGCTGGGGGATAACAGAATCACTCAGCAATAGTGAGGAATTACTTGTGCATTACTTGTTATATACATTCACACATAACTATCTTATATAACTTTTACATGGTCATAACTATTATCCTTTTCCTTACCTCTGTCTTACTAAATAACTATTTCAACTCATGAATTCTACTTTTTTTTCTTAATTTATTTTTATTCTCTCCTTCATCCCACTGGGAAATGGGAGGAGAGTAAGGGAAAAACAGCATGGTGCTAAGCCACCTGTCAGATTAAACCACAACAGTCATTTTGCAATGCTGAATTCATCAGTTTATACACTGCTAATTTTTTTATTATATAAGTCAAGGCCACACACTACAGCAAATCAATAACCTCAATCCAACTCCCAAAGAGGACAAACAACATAGCAGAGAAAATATACAGCAAGGAATATGCTACACAATATTCTTCTATGAGAGGACATTCAAAAAGCTCCATAAATAGCGAAAAAACTATCATAGTGACTGGTAATTACCAATCCCTGTGACAAGTCCCACAGTGGACACCAAAATTGGAATAATACTAAACCAGTACCTTTTGAAACTTATTCCTTAAAATTATATGGGCTATGCAATGCCTGTACGTGCATTGTGTATATAAAGATAGGATCTTTTCATCTACTTGCAGTTTTGAAAGAGAGAAAGGTCTCCAGACATAGCGTTCTGGAAAGTGTTAAGAAAGTCGCTTTCTCAATACAAGTTCGTATTGATCCATAAAAGATCTAATCCTCAAAATACACATCTCTAAACACTTAGAAAAGTTCTTTACTTTCATTCAGCTACTTGTTTTTATTCATTTCAGCTATGATCTAGTACTATGCAAAAGTATGGAGATCACACTTCAGTGGAAAATGTAACATTTTATCAGTGTTCTTGTGCCTGGACAATTCTTTGTGCCTTTACTGGCATCATTTATAGGCTATGCCTAGTCCCTTAGGTATGAATTCTGCAGTACTGAAAGAGACATCAAAACATGAAGAGCCAATTGGCAAAATTCTGGAAATAACTCGAATTATGATAACACAGAATTACAGAATATAATGAGTAAGAAGGGACCTACAAGGATCTAGCCCAACTCCTGACATCATTCAGAAGTTGAATCTGGGTCCAAGTAGGAAAAAGAGAAGTTAAACAAGGAACAACTCAACAATTAAGGGGAAACACTGCAAAAGTAAAGAAAAGAGAAAGTAAGCAAGAAAATATTCTCCCAATAACCATCAGAAAAAGCAGTTTACTGGTAAGTCTATGGAGATTACAGATAATCAAAGGACTAAAGAATTCTCTGAAGTCTCATATTTTGAGAAGACAACGACGTAAGACTTACAGCCCAAATGGTGCATATGGAATGGGTACATCCCAACTTCATATAGCAAAATAACAAGCTCTGAACTACATTTTAGATACCACTGTGAAGCTACCAGCTCAATGACAGCAGAAGCCAACAAAGGAAATAAAAGATGAGAAGTGTCATGACAGTGGAATCTTAAATGGTTGGATGGGGAAATTTTTTCATCCCTATGTAACTAATTGAGATCTTTATGCACTCCAGAAATTGCCCTAACATATTAAACAGTGTTTATATAACAGTAAGGAGTAAACAATTCAAAACAAATCTGTTCAGCAAATTCTCTTACTGGATCATTACACACATAACATTTTAACTTTGTATTGTTGCTACACCTTATGCTGAAAAAGCAAGTTGAGACGATAACAGTAAAACAGACTCAATAACTTTTTATGAGCATTATATTGTAATGACATCATTGTGCAAAAAAAAGGAAAACAAAGTTAGACAATTTGTCCAACGGTTCACAAAGACTGACGATCACAAGCAGAACTGAGCTCTGCAACTTCAAATTCAGCTGTCACTGACAAATCCTTCTTTCAGCATTTACAATGGGAAACACACTTTCACGCAATACTTACTTTGCTGGATTTCTAGAACCTAGGGTCCAATAATGTGATAATATTTTTTTTTCATGAGGTAGTGACTTCTTTGCCTGAAAAAACGTGTGATGCTCTACACAAGACTTCCACAGATTTTTGCATGCTCTGTAATTTAACATGTTGAAGGCAACAATATGCTCTCTGGATTCATTCTGCAACAGTAAGAAAACGTATGTTTCAACATATACAAGCTGATAAAACAGAGCAAATGAGGTTATAAAGCTACCATATAAATAACAATGAAATTACTTTTATCCTAAATAAGCAAATCAAATTCAGGAAAATAAAAATTAATCACATAGTAGATTTTAATCTGGAGATGGATGAAACGGCATGGTGACTATATGAAATTCAAATGCCAAAACAAACCTTTTAAAAGTGTAAGCAATATTAAAAATTATTAATAAACTTACCAGTTTGTAATCATTACACTGCTAATTTAATGCAATGTTTAAGTCTATAGTGTCAAACATATTTTATATACAAGTATAACACAAAACAGCTAAACAGATTATTAGATTTCCTGTCAGATTGTGATCTTCCCAAAACTCTTTACCATTGTATTAAGGTTGTAATGCAGAAGGGAAGAATCTATCTTCAAATTCAAACTCTTCATATAAGACTTCACATATATACATATTTTCCTTCAAGAGCTATAGCATACAAAATCATCTGTTTGATATTCTCTGAGAAGATAGCCAAGACTTTTAAGTGTTCCACTTTGGGAAAATGAAAGAATCCACGATGGACTAAAGCTGCCGCTTTTCGTATCCAATCCTGCTTTCTGGATTACACCATAAAGCCAAAATAATGAGACCGAAAGGAAGCAGATTATGAAGTTTCTGCTGTGCAGATTCTCACTCGCAACTTCAGTGCTCAGTGGAACATAGGTATGACACAACTGCACCACCAAAATTCGTGTCCTGAAGAACTGTAGCACTTGTTGAGCCACTTCAGGTTCCAATCCTCAAGAAAGTTTTGCACAAGATACATCTTGGGTTAGTTACTGAGGTTATCAAACATAAATAACAAAGCAGAACAAAGAGTAAAGCAAAGAAGAGAAAGGTATGTGTCATAAACAAGCTTAACGCCTATCAGAATTCAGCATCTTTGTAGAAAAAGAAAAAAAAGCAAGTGCACAATTTGATCGCTCATCTTTTTCAAGTATTTTTTTCTGAACTTTGTCACTGCAGCATATAATTAGCCAACAAAGCTCTCTTTCTAGTTCATACTTCTGAGAAAGTAAGGATTTGAGTAGCAAAGCCGATTTATTAAATGATTCAAAGACCTAACAAAACTTCCTACTACAGTCTAGCAATAAATCCCATGGATGACACCTGGACTTCTAGCTGCAGGGTTCTTTTGTTTGTTCACAGCAACAGATCAGTTTAGAAGTACATATAGACAATTCTGGGCAGAATAATCAAGCTAGTTTTCTTGCATTCTTTTTCTTTCTGTGCAACATTCTAAAAATGTCATGCATCAGAAAACTATGCTGCATTCTGCGAAGTACTTGAACTAGTGCTGAATGACTTCATTTAGAGATTCTCTATAGTGGAAACCACAATGAGAATCTCTAGGGGAAGCTAAAAATGACCTGCCCCTTTGCCATCTTTGGCATTGCTAGGCATTCAAATGATTGTAATCTTTATATTTCCTGTATCTATTACAAAATGGAAAAAAAAACCCAAGTTTTTTGTAGGATTAGTTTGTTCACCCTGTATGGGTATTGCTAGGTCACAGCCCAAACCAGTGGCTGAGCACGAGGTGAAAAGATGTGGCTAACCCAGAGAGCTCAGGTGCAAGGAATGCACCTGAGTGACAGAGAGGGGTCGACCCTCCTCACCTTAATTTAAGGATTAGCAGCCAAGTGAGCAGGATCTCTATTCAGAAATTGTGCCCTTCTTCAGACTCCACCAGCTTTTTGGGAAGAGTAAGCCAGTTTTCTCTGTATCACTTTCTGAACTGAATCCTTATGAATACCTTTACGAGCGTGCTCCTATCCTCATAGAAGGTACTATCACCACCTTCCATTGCAGCACACTCTCAATGTACTGGAACCAATTCATCTTCATCAGCTCACCATAGTTACTTCTAATTAGCTTATATAAAATAATATGTTCAAGCCCTGTGAAATTTTAACTCAGAATTCTTGTGAGATAACAAGCATACAGCACTTGAACTCCTAATGAGTAACAGCATTTCTGACCTACTCTCTGTTGGCTGAATACCACTTCATGCGTTTTATACTACTCCAGAGAACAATTTAAAGGATATTTCAGATATTTCTGTTGGCCTGGAGCACTGGTCTTTTAATAGGCATAAAAATCTGTTTATCTGAACGTCTCAGTTATGTACTGAAAAGTGTAAAGATAAGGACTTAAGTACACCTAATATTTCATTTTTTTAAATTGAAATTTAAAAAAAAAAAACAATTTGGTCACAATTAAATTTCTGTCAACTGCTGACACAATCTTAAGTACTTTTACATAGGCTGAAAATTTAAATATGGACATACACTAAGATAAGTATCTTAAAGAAATTTTAGAAACATCTGTTCAATTTTTACATTAAGAAAATCTTTTGTTAACTAGGTCTTCTGGCTCACTAACAGGCCATCTTTTAAGTCACACCACAAAATTCTATGTACCATTTCCAAAGCTGAAGAGTATTCTAGTAGGATCCAAAGATTTAGTACTTACCATCATTCTCAAGTGAAGTTCTGAAAGAACAGTATTCTAGTCATTTTTCAAGAAGTGAGGATTGGAGAAGTGTGCCACCATTAAACTAATGGGAAGAACTCTTAACAGCTAAAATAAGCGTCTTACTAGTTTAACATAAGGGGAGAACTCTCATCAGCTGTATGCCATCACAGAGAATTTGGGCACGTCTACAGCATAGGAGGTAAAAACATACACTAAAATGCAGAAAAAGAACAGCTGTTCTCAAGCATTACATAAGCACACAGGTTCTATTTTGGAAGCTTCAAAAAGTTGCCTGTAAATTAGCATAGCTTCTATTCCTATTATAAATCTTATACCCTTCATTAAGTCTAAGTAACGTGGGCTTTTAAAACATCAGACATCTAGTAGTTCATTAGTCTTGCTTTCCAGTACTTCTGTAGCTTTTTAGTAAAAACAGAAATACTGCCTACTTCTTTCAAATAGCAGATCAATAGACTGAAGCGGTGGGATGATAGAAGTGCAGATGAATAACAGAAAAAGCGAGACAAAGTACATTGATTTTTCAAAACAGTGGCATAAGGAAAAAAAGGAGCAGGAGAATAAATCAAGGAAACAGAACGTATCCTAGATGACCACAAATTCACAGTCTTTAAGAAATGATGTAGATTTTATAGAAAATCTACGTATGACATGCAAAATTCTGAAGTGTTTTTGTTGCCATCTTTTATAAAAAATTGCCTACTAACACACAGCATCCACTCTGCTTTCTTCACGATCTTCCACCTTCCCTACTTACAGCCTTATTAACTTGTTTTCCTCTGTACTTCCAAGCAAAAGACCAACACAACATCAGCCACTGTCAGTCACAAACTATTCAAGCAACCCAGCGTTCAAGAAAAATGCAATAGCAGTCCAGCTGCTCCTCATTCCCACAACAGACTTTTCAAAGCAGCATCATTAGAGTACTGCAAGTATGCAGACTGCTGCCCTACGTTTCAAGCAAAAGGGAGATAAAGGACAAGGGATGACTGTACCTAAAAGTTTAACTTTATCTGGTCTGTTTTTCATACCTACTAAGAAAGAGTAAAAGGTCTTGTAGTCAGACTCACTTTCTCTACAGTTCTGCAGCTCTAAGCATGACACAGCACGCATTAATGTTATCTCATATAGGCCTACAGTTATATAAGAGATTGGTAGAACAAATTAAGGACTTTGAAATGTCATCATTTAATGAAAGTTCAAATGATTAAACTTCAAAAATGCTACTCTTTTCAAAGGTGACACTGGTCTCCAGAAAGAGAACTTCAAGCAGAACTTTTAGCAGTAAAGCCTTAAAACCATTACACAATGATGCTGCATTTCTCCAAATTCTATAAAATTAAGCAGATTTAGTAGATTCATTGCTGTGAGGTACTCCACGGGGTGCAGGGAGCAACAAAGAAAAGAGCAGCAGCTAGTAACAAGTAAAACGCTAAGTTATTAAGCACTGAAGAAAGGATGAACAGCTGTGTTTCCCTGAAATACACAATGGAAAAGATACCAGAGTTAGAAAGATGTAGTCCAACAGACTGAGGGTGGAAAGACTCCAAGTTGGAAAGGAAACAAGAGTGGGAAATGAGTGAGCATAAAAGAACCACAATAGCAAAGGCAAGTTGATAAAAAACAATTTCAAAAGGAAGTTAACATAACAGAGCACCTACAGGTCCAGCCATCTGTTACCTTAAGTTTAAAAGGCAAAAATTTGAATACAATTGCTTAAGAAAAAAGTGAAACGACTACTTACATGTTTTTGCCGTTGTTGTATAAAAAACTTTTTCCTTTTAAAGGAAATTTTTAATATGTTCACCCTACAAGAGAAAGGCAGACCTTGAAACACTAAATAATATTTGAAGGGAAAATAATAATAATACAAAAATAACATGGTGTGCAGCAAGCATAAGAGATTACAGTTGTTAAACATTCAGTGAAAAATATGCAATCATCTCCTGTATGTTGAGTGGCAAATAGACGTTAAGAAACTCAAAAAATTTTAGCTAAGGAGGAAAGGTCTTTTGAAAATTAGGGTTCTTCCTCATTTACTCTTTAAATAGCTCACATAGCACTTCTTTCCCACCAAATCTATTCTTGCAGTAAAAACTTGATGACATCCTTTACCAGCTGCACAAATGTTAAATGTGTCAGGTTTGTATAGCTTAAGAATTATATGACAACTGTGACTAAAAGAACAGAATTTAAGACCTTAATGACGTGACAAGATTGGTTGAACAGTATCTAAAATTGCCCAGAAATTTCACAGAGCATTAAAAGATAATGTACTCCTCTTAACAACAAAAGCATTGTAATCATAGTCAAACTTGACAGATGAAAACTGTAAGAATGAGTGTTAATCTTTTTTTCACATATTATTAACGCTGTAAAAAAATACAACAAACTATGTAGCTGAAATGAACACTTTTCCATACATATGTGGTATGAATAAAGATTTTCTAAGACTAGGATTACACTGGAATTGGCGCTTAAGGATATAATCAAAATGAAAAGTGTTTATCAGTTTTGCTAGATTAAATAAACTTCTAGGTTCCCACATGTTTTCCTACAGCTAAACAAGATTTTTCTGAATTCTTAGTTCTTTTCTACAATACTTTTCTTCAATAATTGAAATCTACATGTTCTGGAAAAAAAATTCACTGTCTGTAATCAGGTGGAACCATATGGATAGAAGAAAGCTATTTCAGGTCTGATCAATGTTTGTGGAAAAAGCAATCTATACCACACAAAAGATTTTCAGAAGGTTGGTACTAAAGGTCTTGAAATATTCTGTTAACTGCTAACATTTACAGCATCTTAGATTTCCAAATACAAAGTATATCAAAGATCATCTCAGTTCTTAACACGGTTTTCACATCACTCAGCAAGTAGAACAGCAGCATATAACCCATTCTCCATTCCTGTGCAGGATGCACTGTCACAGAGCAACTCTCCTTGTTCACAGAGCAGATCATATATGCAAGTTACAAACAATTGAACTGAATGAACAATTCCTACTATTGTATAAAAGGGGTGGAAAACCAAACCTGCACTCTTCCAAAAAAAATATTTTCCTCTATCAATTACAGAACCACAAATGAACAAGAATTTCATTCATAGTATTCCTAGGCAACGAAGTTGTTGTTCAAGGTACTGAAAAATTTAAAATAATATCCACCTTTTTTGTAAGGACAATTCTAGAAATATCTGCTCCACTTGACTTGCTGCCTCAAGTGATAATGATCTGTACTGTATATCTGTAAGCTCTGCATTCCCGTCTTGCCCACAAGTCCTATAAATTTGTAGTAGTACTTACTGAGGTGGGACTCATTACAATCTATCTTAATGTTAGTGCTACTCTGGCTGAAGCAGTACTTTTCTAGTTTCTTTCCTTTCATGTTTCTTTACTTTTGCTTACACTTCAGCGTTTGGAGTTGTTCACGTAGTTGCTGTCACTGCTCTTACACTAATGCGGTGCCAGCAGGAATACAAAATACAAATGAGTGACCTTACAGACTAAGCATAACATCCTCCAGCTAACAACAGAACGGTAGCCAGCATCTTAAAACACCAAGACTCTCTCCATCTCTCCCCACTTCTTTTAAAACAATTTTCTGCATGACCACATAACCACTTCATGTCAAATCAAGTCAATAAGTCTCTTTTATTTCATTGTATATACAACATACCTCTCAATTCCACTCATTCTTAAAGCATAACTAAGCCTATTTAATTCAGTGACAAACAACACTTTCTAATCTGACAGTTTTATGTAACATTAACACAAAATCATTTGCAGCACTACGCCTATTAGTCAAGGCAATGTTCATGTACAGCACAAGTCACATACTAAAGCAAGAGATTAAGGCATTGAAGGATTTAGATTTAACAAGGGTTTGAAGGTGTCACATACAAAATAGGAGCTGAATGGATTGTGGTTATTCTAACAGGTGGCTCAGCTGCCCCTACCACTTACCAATCATCTGTCCAGTGAACATGCAGCTTTCATGAAATATCAAAAATCACCATTTATTTTTAAAATGCTCAATAGCTGAAGCTCAGTGACAATGACACATTTTTGGCTCCTGTCTTTCTACCATTCACAAAGGTCAAAGCAGATTTGTCACTCACTGAACCATAGTTACTCATTTCTGAGCACCATGGAGGTTCTGCTGCTAACAGCTGGTATTTTTTGACCCAAGGAAAAATACTTCTTAAATGTAATTCTTACGGTTTGCCCTAGGAAGATTCAGTAAGAAAGCTCCTGTCAAATGTTATCTATGTAAGATTTAGTTCAGAAGTTTCTTGATTTTAGCTAGCAATGAAGCATATATTCCTTTAGCAATTTCTCTCAAGTTATCGCAGCAAAGAATCCGCATCCAGTGAACAGCATATAATACACTACCTTTGCTGCTGATGTAGAACAGAGACCAGCCTGTATACTTTTGCCTTTAAGATATTTTACCTGCCAAACAAACCTGGAAATGATCACATAATAGTAAAGCACCCCAAGAATAATTTTCTAGAGAATATGAATTTTTGGGTTAAATCCAAAGTTATTTTTAAAACTGCCTTGACTTGTGTTGCCTCTGCCCGAGTGCTCAGCTCCTTACAAACTTTGCTTTCATTGAAAATCCTCCCTTTACCAAGGCAGGGCAATCTATTCACTGCCTCTCTGTTTCCAAACACTTTTGGTTCCCTTTGACTACTACCATACAGCACAGTTGTATTGATATCCATTAATGCTGCAGAGCACTGTGGTGTTGGAATGAGTGCTTTGACGGTGTTTGCTGCCACCTTGAGTTTCATCATGTTTATGATGGAGCCTCCCTGGTTCACAGGAAGAGATGACTTACTATAGGCAGTTACATAAAAAGACTAAATAACAATTCCAATTGTCTGAATAGGTTTTTGCATTCTCAGGTACAGTGTTTCATGAGGAGCCTCCTTCATGCTTTTAACACAACCAACATACATTAAAACTACAGATACTGCCAAAATCTATTCCACTTTGACGTCTAAAAAGAAATTGAAAGTATACACTACAAGTGCATACAATACTAGCTAACATACTTACCTGACTATTTATTTATTTACTTTTTTTTAATGGGTAAGGAGGGATTAGAATGGAAGAAATGGACACAGTTCCTGAATCAATAACTATAACCTACTCTGAAAATACCTAAAGTCATCCCCTATGTAGTGGGATTTATGCCCTTCATTCCTAGCAAACACAACTGAGTAGGAAAGCTTAAAACAATTACAATAGCAGTTAATTGAAACTACTAGCACCCATAATTGCTGTTTCAGGAGAGAAAGTTACTCAAACTGAAAAAATGTTTTTGTTCCCACCCCAATTCTTTCCTTGTTTTGTTTTGTTTTTGTCAGTTACAGTTTTATGTGCAAAATGTTTTAGCAGCTGTGTTTTATTCCTGAAGAGCAAGCAGGAATAAAAGTATGTAGATTGCTTCAAAAGTAACATCTCCTAACATGATAAAATAGGAGACATTATGGTTGAAGAAGTTCTTGAATTATAGGATGTTGTGCATTCCTCTTGCCTTATGTGCTGTAAAGCACTGTTTCCCTTCTATAAAAAATACATACTATTGGATTTTAAGATGTTGTCACTATGGTTTTCAGGTGTTACTATTGCCTGTTCATGCCAAGGGTCACTAAAGTTGGCACAATAAGCCTTGCAAAAGATAGAAAATATGCCTGCAGTTGCAAATTTTTAAAATCTGCAGCTGTTTCAAGAAGCTGGGAGATTGACATATGAAAGGATGGAGCTCAGGGCACAAAGATGAGAGATAAAAGTTTTCTATGCTGTAGTGTGCATTAGAGGAGGAAAAAACCCAAGACACTACTGTGGTATATGAAAGCATTATTCACATGCATTTGTGATGGCTACAGTATATTTAAGTTGAAAGAGAAGTCACTGCAATGAAAAGAAAATCCAGAGACTACATGGTACATTTACCATTCAAATTTAAATGGAAACCTATTTTATTATTTTATCCTAGGAAATACCTATTAGATTATGCTCCTAATGATCTGAGGGAAGAACTTGTGCATTTAAGGAAGATTGCTTATAGGCACTTCTTGCATAATCAAGATGCAAAAAGTCAGTAAACTCACTGAAATGCATTATCCTGTCATGAACACAAGAATAGGCTTCCCAGGGAGGTTATTGAGTCATCATCCCTGGATGTGTTTAAAAACCATTTGGATGTGGTGCTCAGGGACATGATTTAGCAGAGGGTTGTTAGAGTTAGGGTAGTATGGTTAGGTTGTGGTTGGACTTGATGATCTTTTAAGGTCTTTTCCAACCTGAGCAATTCTATGATTCTAACTTAATAGTTTTACTGAAAATTTTCTCCAGAAAAACTGTTACAAATTATGTGAAGAAATTATGTATAACATGATAAAACTGTACTTTCTAATCTAATTACACTTATTTTAAAGAAGAGGGAAACGTTCTTTTCTTTCTAATCCAATCAAAAAAACCTAAGGAAAAGCCAAACAACTATATCACTTGCCATTCACTTAACAGGTCTTACTATAATATAAATAAACTACATAAATACTATTCATAATGAGAGCTTCCCTAATTTCTGATGTCATTCACATTAGACATCATATATACTCTTTTTCCTATAGAGAATATTTTCTAAAATGCTGTCAGATATTGTCAGAACCACAGTACAATGAAAAAGTCTCTTCCCCTATAGACTCTAAATCTTACAAGTTACCATTAGACAGCCTTGTCTGATGACATCTAAAAATTTACGTGTTGACTATTCCTGTTTCAATAAATCCAATATTTGAAGTAATTCACTCTGCATTTCTATGAAGCGAATATCAGACCATTAGCTGTTGAGCTTCCTTGTTATGCTGATTTAAACAGAAACAAAAAAGCCACCAAACATCTTTATGAACAACAACAGCACACATCTTTAAAACCACAAGGTACTCCTATTTATACACTGTCACATCTGTGTGAATGGACTCAAACAAGATTTCACATAGTTCAAGTAGTTCAAAAGTCCTTAAGAATTAACAAGTTTCATTTTCACCTCAGCGTAAGGAAATATGTTAATTCATAAAGAACAAAATTTCTTTGAAATAAATGTTAAAGCAGGTGAGAATACAATTTAAAAGACCAGATATAATTCTTCAATAATAAACGAATTTACCAGGGATAGAAGCTTGTGCAGATGAGCTTTCTATACACAGCAATTCCACTGGATGCAATACCAATCATGAGATCTAGATTATGGAGATCCTGCAACAGAAAAGTACTGTAAGAGCAGAAGCATAAGTTTGTGTGATTCCTATTAATCTACTTATAAATTCATTTTCAAGTTTTCTATACTTAAAATATAACTCCTGTGGCAAAAATTCAATCACTTGTTAGGATTTATTATTTTTTTTCCCATCTTTTCTGTGATCCTATCTACTAGGTATTGCTGTCACTAAAACAAGCTGTAATGCTAACCTAACTATATTAGATATTCTTTAAGACACTAAAGTTTCCAGTTTCTAACCTTACACTAGTTCAGCACTGGTAAATAAGCTGAAACATTTCTCAAGATCAGCCAGTCAAAATTTTCGAAATGCAACAAAATTCGTCTTATTCTAATCTGACCTCCAAAGAGGTCTTACCAAAGACTGGGCAAGAGGTAGCCACAATTCTGCATATGCTAAACCAATATGAACATGTATATGAATATTTGATACACAAAACTGAATCAATTGCTAATTAAGAAAGAAACATGTGTTAGCTTAACATGCTAAACTGGAAAGATGCATACATAATTTACAATAGCTTTATGATTACTGAGACAGTAGAGAAAAAATAGAAGCTTAAAAATAAAACAAAAATTTGAGGTTTACAAGAAAAAAAGAGAAAAGCTGAATGCTTAATTTGAGGTGAAACCCAACCTGATGTTACAGAAATTACAAGTCCTGGCTTACATTTTCTCTGTGATGGACCTGTGATATTACATCATAGACAAGTTTCTAAACAGAGCAGAATATGCACATATATCTACACAAGCATAGAACCCACTAGTTAAAATATCAGGTCTGACTCAAATGTAGCTTCAGATTACTTTGCAAAGGATGGCCACAGGTTCTATTAGAGCCTTCAGTAGCTTAGCTGCTCCTCTAGATGGTACTCTGTGCTCACTGAAATACACGTAATTCTCATATATCCAATTCCTATTTCTTCATATTAGTAAGATGAATAATAGACCACGTGCCACATGAACTAAAAACAGTGAAAAGTCTCCAGCAAATCCTTAAATGGTTGAATAAAACTGTGATACAGGTATATGACTGAATTAAGCTGAATCCAATTTGCAACAGTTTACAAACCTGTGAAATATCACAGTACTTCACAAAGAATGTGTATAACCTAAATATTTAATAAATAATACAACAGCACTAAAAATTGACAAGAGAGACACCATTCCTATTTCTAAGAGTTTAATAAACGAAAATTATATAGCTAGCTGTACATACAAGCTTAATCTAAGAATAGTGCAGAATTCACTGAAATGATGAATAATTCCCTGCAGCAGCAGGGCTACCTGCTGCCCCACTTGTCCAAAGGCAGCTGCTACAGGAGGTGGTTGAACCACCATCTGAAGATGCTCCTGGCTTGCCACAGTTTATGGCAGCATAATACAGAAATCCAGAACTTGCACCTCTTTACTGTAATGTGCTGGGGAAAAAACTAAATAGTTTTGGCAAGGGAATACATCTAATTAACTGCTTTTGTCCTGATACCACCTACCTAACACAGAGCAGAAGCCTGTGTTACTGGAACTTGAAGCCTTCTCCAAGTTCCTGCTTTAAAGAAAAAATAATATTAAAAAAAAATAATAATAAATCAATAGTCTGAAGGAAAAACAGCTTAGGAGAAAAAAAAAAGAAAAAGAAAAAAAAAAAAGCCTAAATAATTTAAATAATTTACCAGAAAAAGAACTGTAGAATCATAGAAAATTCCAAGTTGGAAGGGGCCCATAAGGATCACCGAGTCCAATTACTGGCTCCACACTGGACCACCCAAAATTCAAACCCCATGTCTGAGAGCATTGTCCAAATGCTCCTTGAACCGCATCAGCTGGGGGCCATGCCCACTGCCCTGGGGAGCCTGCTCCAGTGCCTGACCACACTCTGATGGAGACTCTTTTCCTGATGTCCTGAGAATTAGCTAAACACTTGATGGAGATTAAGTAGGCCAAAGCACTCTATTTTTTCTAGAAGCTGTGCCAAAACAAACTTCATATTCTGCCTCTACCTCAGTCCAAATACCTAATCTTCCTTGCTTATTCATTTAAGGAATTCTTCTGTATTAAACAAGTAATCTGAAAACAAGATCTTGGACCAGCGTAAAGAAATAGGGTCTCACAAAAGAAAGATGAGGTAGATGGGCACTTCCCTTTCAAAGCATCTGTGCTACTGAACTGCGCTAAGAACTGTCCCACATATACTTCTTTTTCCTTCTTTCTTTATAGAGATAAGCACACGAAACAAACAAACAAAAAACCCACAAACAAGGTAAAAAATGATCATGTCAGTGATCTTGTTAGTTAAATATTCATTGATTTTTAATTTCAAATGCAATCACCAATAAGACTTTTGTAGACATGGAAATAGCATTGATTCTGCAGGTATCCCTACAGTTTCTATAAGTTCCCCTCCAGAACAGAAACAGGTTAATATCAGAACAATTATTCATCAGATCAGATAGTGTTCTAAAGTAAAAAGAAGATATAGTACAGAATTCAAGAAACCTTGATATAGTTTTGAGGCATTAAATTTACTCCTGAGTTTCTTAGTATCAGTTCATTTTTTAATATAACTGAACTCTGTTTAAGACTCTACTCAAAGTGTTCTGTTTGGTTGTTAGAAGGAAGCACACACTTGAGTTCTGTAGAATGTTTGACTTCACGTAATAGAACACTAAGATTAAGTAAGCTAGGCATTCGTCTGATGTTTCACATCATCATCATAGAATAGCCTGGGTTGAAAAGGACAACAATGATCATCTAATTTCAACCTCCCTGCTATGTGCAGAGTCACCAGCCACTAGAAATATCATCTAAAAGCATCCCTCTCTGAACCACCAGTACAAGAGGACCAGTTTCTTCTGTCTATTGGCATACAGGCAAATAGACATACAGTTGGCACACAGGCCAATACAGTTGTTACCCACTTTCTGTGCCACATAGCATATCTAAGACTAAGATTATTTTATCCACGAGGAAAGCTGAATTACAAGGATTCACAGAGGAAAACCTTTCAAAATGTCAGTTTTGTAACTAGCCTCTGCTAACACCTGTTCAAAGCACTGGGATTTGGCAAGTCACAAAGGATGATTTGAAAACAGAATTAAGCAAGGAAGGCTATGAAGAGCTATGCCAAATACCCCTGTCAAAGCTAGGGTTTCATGTAATAATCTCAGTAAAGATATGGTGAGGGAGAGATATGTAACCTTCACTGCAGACTTCAAAACCAGAGACCATTTCAGCAGACTTGTTCAAACTTCAGAAAAGCATTGTTTACAACTCACATGAACTACCAGATGATGCCAAATGATGAATACTCTTCTGTAGGACTGATGCTGCAGCACAGGCTTAGCAAACTTAGCAAATGACAGAGTATCTACCAGGACAGAACACCAGGAATGTCCACTCTGATGAAACCCAGTACTATTACTTTTCTCATAGGCTTTGAAAAATAAATGAATTGCAACAAAGGTATTAACTCAGATGGAAACAGTAGCAAAACAATATGCATCTTAGCTGCCTGGAATAGAGATGCTTTGACTCAAATGTGTACTCTATTTGATTCAGATAATAAAAAAATACTGTTTGGTGTCAGGTAGGGTAGGTGACCATGACTAGTAGTCAGCCATCCTGTGCCATTAGATACAAAAGAATGCACTGAAAATAAGAAATAGACTGTTTAAGCAGTATTTCCAGAGAACGATACTATTCTGAACTGAAATCTTATTTGGCTGAAAAATGTCTCAGGCCACTCTGAACTGTCCTTCCTATTTGACACTGATCTCTACTAACATCCTGTGTATATTTTAATAGCCTACAATTCAAAAAGTTTATAGGAAATTTAAATAACTTTAGAAACTGCATCCCATGAATTCTAAGAGAATAGAAGTTTGTCTCATCATTAAAGTCTGGAATTTAAGGTCTCTTATCAAACAGTAAGCGACCAAAAAAAGTTAAAAGGCACAGACTGATGAACTAAAGGCATACAGGGAAATCTGAGGTGTGATGGGTAAGGGGCTCTTCAGCAAAGCACAGATTTCACAGAGATAACAGAATGGACAGTGAACCCAGACGAAGCCAGATTTAAGATACTCATTTAACATATAAGGGTAAATTTTTACATTGACAAAACACAGGGTCATAGCACGCATGAACAAATTTCCGGTATCGCTTACCCACAACCTCCACATTTGAAACAATGTATCTTAACAGTTATCAAGTAAAACTGGCCTCTCCTAATTCCCCTATCAGTTGTTATGAGCATAGTTTTCACATTTTAATCCCTTCAGTCTTTTCCTTCCCTTTCTACTCCCGCGTTCCCTTAAAAATGGCCACTACTGTTTTTTAAAATAATTTTTCCATGAGTATGAATGTAATTACAGTGGCTTTATACGTGAGTAGTTTAGGGATCTTTATTGATTCAATGCACTCATTCATTTGTGATAGCATATATAAAAAAAAAAGAACAAATTTTACTTAGGAAAGAAAATTATCCTTTCTATCCACTGCACAAGGTTGCAAAAGATACTGAAGACAATTTAGCCCAACCATTCATCCCCCACCAAACCACATCTTGTAGTGCTACATCTAAAAGTTTCTTGAACACCTCCAGGGACCGTGACTCCACCACCTTCTTAGCAGCCTGCACCACCGCCTCACCACTCTTTCTGAAAGACATTTTTCCTGATATCCAACCTGAACATCCCCCAGTGAAACTAATGATATTTTCATTAAAATCCTCAATATCAGCATTATCAATAAATCTCAATGAATGTTCGTAAAAACAGCAGTCATCTTCATTAAGGAGCTCAACCTTCTGCATTGCACTTCACTAGGTTTTTATGCTGCAAGCTATATGCCAGAATAGTTCACTAATCTATAAGAGCACAAATTACCATTTGTGCACCAGGATGCAAGAAAAAGAAGCATTGGCAATTCAGACATTGTAATTAAACAATGAAATGCCAGCAGACAATGAAATGCTAGGACATATTTCTCATCAATGAATACACTGTGTCTGAAGGGTTTCAAATACATCCCTAGTGGTTACCTACCACTTAGATTCAGCCTATAGTCAGTGGATACGGAAATAAAAAATGGGTCAATATTTTTAATGCTGTGTAAAGAAAATGAATGCTGCTTATATTAAGACATTCATAAACTTTAGTAAATTTCTTAAGTGAAATGTACTGCAGCATTAAACTATTATTAAGATGCATTGTAACTCCTTTGAGATTAATCTAATTTTTTTTATTTATTGTAATTCCAGAATCTAAGCTACTCGGAACATTTGAAAAAATATCAAATTCAAAAGTTATGCATGGTAAAGTCAAGAATAAAATTCTACTGTTTTTATTGCTGTATATATCTACAAGAATGTGTATACAACATTTTCCAAGTGAAATACTGCAATGTAAACATACTCTACCACTGTGCAATTCCACTCCATAGAATTCAAGCGTCCGTGCAATATTTATGTAGCAGGACTCTGCTTCAGATTGCTTGAGGCCACTGAAAGAGGGCAAAAAAAAAAAAAAAAAAAAAAAAAAAGATTTAGACCATAGACAAAATAAAATACATAACATCAAATTTATTCCAAATGCAGGAAAAAAAGAAAAAAAAAGAAAAAAAGAGTCTACTATCCAACATCTGTGAAAAACTTCATTAAAGAGTTCCACAAAGTACTTTATTTAGTAAGGACTTCCTAAGAGACTCTCAAAATTGCCCAAGTCATAAAACTGTGTCATTGCCTCAGACATTCAGCACTTTTCAGAAAAATCTTAGCTGAAAATTCTTAGCTGTTTTGTTTAAAGGGATAAGGAAACAAGGCCACTATAATGGCTTCTTTTATAACAGGAACCTGTATCTACAGCCATTATATACTGTTTACTATCTCAGAAGGAAGTTGTTAAGAAGAAACATTAGAAGCAGAAAACTACACAAAAGTAAAGGGAAAGGAGGGAAGAATATTAAATGTTAATATTAAATATTAAATGTTAATATTAAATATCAAATAAGTTAATATTACAAAACCCAACAAGTTAAATTTAAAATCAATAAACAAAAAGCTATTTTTTCCCCCTGCTGTTAGGTGTGAAATGTGGTGCCAGACATGCAAGGATTCTATCTTCTACTTTTTAAAAAACTTTTTAAAAAACTCTTTAGACTCCGACAGACACCTGCTTTCAAAAAGAACTCAAAAATCCTCACACATCAAATTAACTTTAGAACTTCACAGAACTTCTACATGGAATCTATTAGGAGCTTTAAAACACAAAAAATCAAAAAGTAACCCCTACATAGTTCGTTCTCCCCTGCAGCCTACAAATTATTCACCTGAAAGGATTGCAGCCTAAAGAATATCCCCTTAAGCATGACAAAAAGGTATTTGCTTCCAACAAATTGTAGGGCCATAATTTTATTATCTGAGAACTGATTAGACAACAGAATACAAAACCTAATACTACTCTAATACTAACATTGCTCTAATACAAAATCTGCTGTGGGCTACTGACATCATGTTGTGCCAGCAATAATCCTGGTCTTGCAGCACAGACCAGTGAATCAGACACTACAGCATACTAGAGAAACTGTCAGAACAAAGATCAAACAATTACTATCTACCCATGTTTAAGAAGAAAAGCCTACAGATACTGTTGTCTCATGGCTACTACAAAATGCAGGAAAAAACAAGAAAAAATGCCCATTAAATTATGTTAATTAAATGTGATTTAAACTAACAACCTGTAAGAAAAACATATAACGTTATGTTACATTAGGACACTAGATAGAGAGACATTTCATATAAAGCAGTAATTCTAACTTTTAAAGGAGTAATTGCCTTGAAAATCAGCCACTTCAAGATACCACCTTCTAAATTCCAAACCATACTAATCTTCCCTGGAACTGCCATTCTAACAACTATCAATCTTCATGAAAGCAATCAGAAAGACGAAGTTATCTTGAGTAATAAAGCCATTGTCAGCAGTGTGACTTGAGAATGTCACAATATTGGAATAAGGACTGAAGGGGAAACAAAAAGCTGTTTGCAGATAAAGTTCTTACCCAGATCTACATCTACAGTGACTACCATCACCTTGATTTAAAAAAAATAATAATAATAAGTTGACATCGTGTCCTTCAGTTTACCAGAAAGGTTGAGGATGGAAAAACAAACATACAAAATGACAATTTGATAATGCAACAGAATGTTTCCCTTCTGTATATTTTCTTTTAGTTAATTTTTTATCAAGAATTTTGCTTAGGAAGATAAGGAAAGCCTGACAACTCACAAGAAGGAATGCCTACAAATTTTAATTCTCAATTTGCTTATATAATCTACTTCAGATTAAATATGTCTCATTTAGGCCACTAAGAAGTGCCTCAAGACAGACTTAAGAATTTTTTGTTTGTTTGTTTGACCCCCTACTCGTCTGATAGAGGGGAAAGTAAAACTACAGGTCCCTGGTGGTGGGCAGTTACTGAGCAAAATAGATAGGCAAGAGAAAAGAATGCCTATATAGATTTAGAGATGAACACAGAAGGAAAATATCTGAAGGCTTTACTAGTTTGAAAGGATAGCAGTTGCTTTCTCAGCACCTACATTCTGCTGAACAGTACCTTAAGTATGTCTATAGAACTTCCTTCTAAGTTTTGGCAAAAGAATATGACATCCAGTTAAAAATATGGCATTGGAGCTAGAGCAAACATGATGCAATGCGTCTTCTCAAATCTATATTGCATTTCAGTAATTACGATTATTCATTTTTTCCCCACGATAGTTGAAAAATGAAAAAGGACAGATTTTCACAGGGCTGGGTTTGAAATCTTAAGAATGGTTTAAAAAGTTATAATAATTTTCAAATGTTACACAGCACGTATGCCAAATACTACTAATTCTCTTCAGATCTCATTTCAAACATCACTCTCCTCAAACAGTAAGATAAATTCACCCTTTCACACTTTTTTCTTAGAAGGTGCAGTGAATACCACAATCATTCTTGTCAAATACATTGCTGGCACTGAGCTCATGAAAACAATGTCTCAGACAGCAGTATTCACTATATTTGCCAAGAAGGATGCAAGGAATACTGCCAGAATACACAATAACCTGTCTCCCTCTCCCTGAACTCCAAAATAAATATGCCTAAAGACTTAAGCATCAAAAAATGTTGTAAATGAATGAAGAATTATTTTTCCTAGTACAGTCTATTCAAGTATTGTTATTCATAACTTTTATTACATGACCTATGTGAAGAGAGTGCTTGCAATATAGCATTTAAACTTCAGTCCACTAAAACAGCTACCAATGGCCTTAATCCAGCAAAACTGTTCAAAGAAAGCATCAGTTTCACTGAAAGAATCCAGAAAATAAAGTGCTTTCCAACAGACTTCACCTGTTCACACAGAGTTTTGTGCAGACTTTTAGTCTGTCCTCTGCAGGATATACTCATATCTTTGGCTATGATAACAGTAAAGCCATGACTTCAGCATACCCACTCCAAGACTATCCAGAGTCTTCCCTAAGTGGCTTGTAGGACAAATTCCTCCTAAAAATGACCGAATTTATTCATGCCTGTCTACAAGTTCCTTGCCAAAGACATCTGAGCCTTCTGGAAACTTCTGGAATCAGATTAATTGTGAAGGAGCAGAGGCCTTGGGTGTTGCATTCCTGAACTTGAACATCTAGAAAAGCAGACCAGATTATTACCTATGCTAAAGGAAAAGTTGCTGTGCAAGTTCAGTAGTTATCTCTGTTTTACCCCATAACTAACAAAACAGCATGCATGTTCTGGACTGTGCCAAGTGGCCACACATGAAGTTCTGAACTACTCACTACATCCACCAGCAGTAAAGAAAAAAGAGGGAGAGGTCGGGGTACTGAAATATGGCAAAGAAAAAAATTTAAGGAATATTAAGGAGTGAAGAAAATGGAGATATTTTAAGGTAATACCACTAATTCTAAATATTCAGTCTTACATGGCACAAATTAGTGAGATTAGCAAGAGTAATCAGCAGTAGACTTCAACTGGAATAACCAATTACAATCACACTCAGGAGAGAAGAGTGTTATCTGTTATCAAGGCTTGGCTCCCTTATGCACCACTCCTTTCACTGACAGAAAAAAAAATCTTTAGGATTTCAGAAATGTTCAATGACCCTTGATCCAAAAAAATCACAAGTATCTTGTACAGTGCTCTAGAAGGTTGCTATTAACAATATACTGTGCTAACTGTTCTACTCCTCGCGATAGAAATTTATTTATAGTTTCAACACACCTATACGCTGAAAGCAAGTATTTCAATTACTATACATTATATGAAATATAACTAACTTGAAAAGAAGTGCAAAAGGAAGATTTTTTTAAAGAGCTTATAAGGCAAGAGGAAACTAAAAATTAATGTTACCTGTGTTGTTCATGTAGTGCTTCTACTTTGGTAAGAAAATCTTTGTTCTGTTCTGGTATAAAGTTGTAACTGGACAGATATCCTGAATGATGTATTGAAGCATCATAGTCTCCAAGTTGTGCTGTTGGAAAACAAGAAACACAAAGCTTTCATAGTTAATTATCACTTGCAAGAAATCCCTTCTCTTAATTAATAAAACAAAATATTCACACATAAGGAGAAAAGCAAGAATTATGAATTGTTTTTCTACAGGCAAGCAGTACTGAACACAGTTAACTGCATTAAAACTGTGAAGAACTTCTCAAAATATGCTTACCCTAACTAGAGTCTCAGGTACTTAAAGAAATCAGTACTTCACTTATAGCCACAGTTTTGCAACCCCAGTCTGTAACACCACCACACAGTACGTGACACAGATGAGTAGTACTGAAACATTAAAAGGAAGCAAAATGCTCCAGAAAGACAAATGAAATCAATTTGATGTATCTTTACATGATCAAAACAGATAGAAGACTTTAATTAGATCTGTCACTTAAAGACCAACTACTCTGTACACTGTAAAACTGTTTTAACTAGAACTACTGGAATTGCCCTAAGAATTCAAATGTTAATTGCCCTACTGAACATGAGGCATAATGTAGCATAAGAAATAACTCCTAATTTACACAGAATAGTAACAACTTATCAAAATTAAATATATGCTTATAGATACATAAACTAAAAACATCCCTTAAAACTTTATCCCTTAATTAATGATATAAAATAGTATATACTTTCAGTCACTAGCACTAGATAAAGTGAATTCTTAAACAGAGTTGGTGGGATATATGAAAACACAGAAGTACAAACGATCACAGATCTACAGCCCCAGTCCACACAAATACTATTTAAGAACACACCAGCATAAACTTACGTGCTAGAATAGATATACATTTACTCTTGTTACGAAGATGCAAGGTTTGTAGCAGGAAGGTGGCTGACTCAACCTGACAGATCTACCCAGCTTCAATTTAGCAAACAAATTAAAACCTTTATTTCATGTTAACTTTGGTACTTTTATGAAATACTTTTAAGACATTAAACCTAAAATTATGGGATGTTTAAGCAAATCACTAGAACTTGTACAGTTCTCCTGTTTTGCTTGAGAGCATGAAGTTTTTTTTGTTTGTTTTTGTTTTTTTTTTTTTTTTTTTTTTTTATATGCAATAAACCATAAAGATT
The DNA here is from genome assembly GCF_026119805.1 of Tympanuchus pallidicinctus. NCBI lineage: Eukaryota > Metazoa > Chordata > Aves > Galliformes > Phasianidae > Tympanuchus > Tympanuchus pallidicinctus. The sequence goes on from NW_026294769.1 coordinate 13,528,250, forward strand.
CCCAAAATGTTTCTGTATGGTGTGTAAATTAGCACAGGATAAGTATTTGTGTTTGCAATCTATACTGCAGCATGGAAAACTGCAACTAAACCATGAAGTTAAAGAACCTTTAGGAATCATTCTGTTACCATTATTTAGTAGAAGATAGACTCAAATGATTTAGACTAGAGCAAAAGTAAAAATATAAAATGGTGTACTTCAGAAATAACTTACAGGCACAGTAACTATGGTGTATTTGTAATGCAGGCTCTAACGGGTATTTGCTGCTTGTATATCCAAAGAGCATGTCATGTACAGCTTAGGAATGTGAATCACTATGGTACAAAACAGTTTCTTAACAAATGTAGTCAGAAGCTAATACAGTTGCATACATAACTGTCAAGATCAAGTGAAGTATTTAAATAGAAAAAGAATGTAGAATGATGAACAATGAGTAATTTAGTTTGGCATACCAACGTTCCTGCAATGCTTTCAATTTATTTTCTTCTTCTTTCAGAGGGTAGTCTGACTTTTAAATTAGTGACAAAGCAAGTGTCAAGAGACTAAATATTATTTCAGATTTAATATTTAATATTTGAATATGTATTATTAGAACTAAAACACATTTGAATACTGCTGTCAAACAATGCATCTTTGAAGAAAACAAAATGAAGCCAAAACAAAACAAACCAGAATATTCAGAAGTGTATATACTTCTGAAGCAGATTATTTATTTATTTTTAGGAATATTAGCATATTAACAGAACACCAGGTTTCCATCAAGAACAAGGCTATGACTATGGAACAACTGAACATTTTGTGCAAAGTAGACATTTAGTAGAAGTGGAGAAAGAAATCTGCAGATGAGAGTAGTTGATTGAAGACTTTCCTCAAGTGATCTTTTCTGTGAAACATAGCATACATTTTTTCATATCGTTCTGGTGAAAGAGTTCTGTTGCAGTAAGTCTGAATCATATTTTTGTCAAGAGGAAGAGAGCAGATTACCAGGAATAAGAGAATATAATTGCCCACTTGAATTCATTCGTATTAGGTAATTCTTTTTTTTCATTCGTTATGAGACGAGTTCTTGCTCGCCTTCTATATAAGGACTTTGCTCTGGCCTCTTTCACACTTCTAGCTAACTAAGGTCATGCCAATCCAGGGAGCAGTGCTACTTGCTGCTTCTTCAGTTCCCCAGATAACACTTGACTGTCACAGTGAAAGAGAAACTATAAATGCTGATTAGCAGACACTTTGAAAGGGTAATGGTCTGTGTGCAGGTTTCTACTTATTCAAAAAGAAAAAAATATTAGGGTGTGTCAGGACCACAGCAAAATCCATAAGGTTTCCACTTCTTTACTGGATTTTTGCAGCAGAGACTGAGGGAAGAGTATATTGAGATATTTTAAAAGTTTCCCCTGACATAGCTTCTGTTCTGATCACCTAGGTCAGCAGCAAATATAGACTTAAGGGGCATAAAGTCGCAGTTAAAAAAAGTGGGGGGTGTTTCCTTCACCTTTTTAAACACATTTCCCCATTCTAACTATCTATTGCTCTTTAAATCATTATAACTTTATATATAAAAATATATATTATATATATTATATTATATATATATTATATATATATATTATATTATATATATATATAATATATTATATATATATATATTATATTTTATATATTTATATATATATATATATATATATATATATATATAATATTATTTATAACATTATAGCAAGGAAACTGAACCAAGAAGGAATAAAAAAACCAGGCATTTTCGTGTCAGTTTCCTGTATTTTACAGTTTGGTATTTAATATGACAATCTTTAAAGAAGGGAACATGATAGAACCATTCACACAGAAGGCAGCACTCAATGTAAAAAGGCATATAACTCAGTAAAAGGATATTGTAATAGCCAAGGAATCATGCAATAATTTCCTTGGTTGAAGTCCCAATTCAGTACTGTATGAATTTAAGAATGTTTGAAAAAACAACCAAAAGATCTTGAGCTCATACGTGTTGACACAGGATATGATCTGTCTATGCCCTACTGTAGACTAAATAAATCATGTTTTCTTCAGATTTCTTACAAAGAATTTGCTCAGAACAATGTGGGAGGCTGTATGTTTTTGCCTCTTTTTCCTGACAGAAGAAAAACTTCTGTGCAGGAAGGCAAAGGAATGAAAGGCCAAGCTCAAGTGAGGGTAAAAAAATAAAATTAAAAAAAATTGGACATTTTGGTAGAATTCTGATGCAGATGAGGAGACCAGAAAATGAGAAAAGATGACAGGCAACAGACAAATCTGAACACTAGCAACTGAAAACTGAAGTGGAAAGGCCCTGAGCAACCTGATCTGACTTTGAAGAAGCTTCTTCCAAGCTGAATTTTTCTGTGGTTATACTTGACATGAAAACGATGACATGAAAACTCCTGCTATGTGACCAAGATACTACTTGCTTGTCTCCAGTTTTAGAAACGGCTGTTGAATGCTAACAGCATCAAAATGTTATCTGTTAAATCTGGTCTGGTTTTTTATTTCCACAAAGATGTCTGGTAGATCCACAAAGTAAAATTCTAAGGAGATCAGCTGTTAGTTTTATGTAACTTAAAGAGAAAATAGAAAATCATCACTGTTTATGTGAAAAACCTCACAGAGGTGCAGAAGACAAGTTGGTTCTGAATTCTGGAAGTTTTCTTTTAATGTCTATGTACAAAGCAATAGCACCAGAACCAGTTTTTGCATATAGGTGTTCTAAACAAATACAAACAAATAGAAACATCCGAAGGCTAGCACATGAACGCTTCATTTACTAAGCATGATGTGGAATCAGTTGGATATTACAGAGAATGTGGTTCAAAAGAATCCTCAGAGAACTTAGGGCCTGAAGGTTAAGTATCAACTTTCTGAAGACCTGAAAAATAGGTATACCTGAAAAAGATAAATTAGTTTCACAATGAATTTGTAACTTTTTGCAGTGTTGAACATTTTGCTTGACATTAATAAAACAAGTGAACTGAATTGCCTGGTCTTCGAAGAAGACAATAACATGAGCAGCTCATGTTGCCAGGGAATGGAAAATTACCAAATGATAGGACAAGTTCAGGGTATGAATTATATAGTTCCTCATGATGTTGTAGGAATAAAATGAATGGAAGTTCAAGTAAAAAAGGTTAAATTAGTTAACTATTTACCAAGGAGTAAAAGTCATCATTGAGAAAACGACAATCCAAGATTAAAATAAAGTTGCATAACTGGTTTACATATGAGGATCTCAATAATGAGTGTCGTGCAAAGATGAGAGTAAAACATAGTATTCAAAGCTGATTCTAAATTTATCTTCATATAAGCACTGAAATACAGTTCAAGTACTGCTAGTTACTGTCGAGAAATAGTGAACGCAAGATATTCCATCATGAAAATATTTCTGGAATCAGGAAAAAAATCTACTACAGCAGAGCACGATTTTGAAGAAACATACAAATGTAGGCTCTTTTTAGAGAGAGACTAAAATGACACTAAATTAAGCACCAAAATAAGTAAAATCAATGTAGATGTAGAGATTAAAATACAACTAGCTATCACACGAATAAAACCGTTTACTTTGATGATGCACTATAAAGTGAGAGATTACAGAACTGTACTTCAGTGTTCTAAAGTATTATAGATTCAAACAAATATTTACAGAATGATGAAATGATAATGGACAAACAACAATTGGATTAATGATCTCCTATGTATTGCTTATCACAACCGAAAAATGAAATTAAGGGACAACAGCCCCAAACAGCTGAAGAACTGCTGTATACAAGAGTTCAGAATCATCTTAGCAGAGCAGTTCTATGAGCTGCCAGCAGGCTCAGGGTCAGTAAGGTAGACCACAGTGAACCGTGTGGAAGAAAACACAAATATGTTAATTCACCTATTTAAGCAGATTCTGGTATCTTCACCACCACCAATAACATACTGGTACTGTTAATTACAAGTGTTACAGACATGATCAAAGGCATCTCTGATTAAACAGAATTACAACACACTTCAGGAGGACAGACAGGCCACGTACATAATCCTTACACTACCTCACATACATGGAAAATAATTTCAAATACTGGAAATTCAGATCAAAGTTGTCTGTATTTATCAAATCTGACTGTGGTTCCAAAGGATAAGGGCTACCAGTACTCAGTAGAGTACTAGGATAGTAGTCAGAACTTCAACCTTTGAGTAAATGTCAGCCTCCATGATGTCCTTCTGAACATTATTTCCCTTCAAAGAAGAATGGAAAAGCACCATGCCTCATGATACAAAAGGAAAAAAGAATCTCAAAACACTAGCTGCAAAAAGGCAAGTCTGCAAATTAGGAAACCTAAAGTTTTGGTGAATTTTCTATTTTCAAAAGATATTAATAAATTAAAAGCCTCATTGTACACCTTGGTTAGAAGAACCAGGCAAAAAAGAAAAAAAAAAGCAGATGGAGAAAAACTCCATAGTGCAACTCTAACTTTAGAGGTGCCATTAATTTCATGAGCGTGACGTTCCCCTAAATCTTCCAGTCTCTCTCCTCTGATACAGATGGGAATTCAGCCTTATGCAACTTCTGCTGGAGCTCCCCAAACTGGAATAAACTCTTACTCCTAATTCCTGAAGAACTGGCATATTAAACTTACCTTTTCTAAAATCCTCACCTTCTTTTTCTTCAAAGAACCTTTAAATCACAAACAAACCATCAACCTCTTCCTGAGTAAATTGCTAAAAATAAGACAGCAGTGTGCTAGAGATCTCCTGTTTCTCAAAGCACAGCTAAGAAGGGATAAGAGAAATAGCACTTAGAGGAGGAAAAAAAAATAGGCAGTCACAAATGAAACTCAAGAAAAATAAGTTTTAAAGTATTCATAGTATTTTGTGTTGACTTAGCCGCTGTGTCTCAGATTCAGGTCTCAAGCCATCAAAGGACTAACATACATGGGAGCATATTCTCACCAAACCCATGGGACTTCTTACATATCTGTAGTTAGGCACATTTAAATGCTATTGAGGAAATGGGAACTTACTACAGGAAATGACAGGAAACAAGTGCTTGTAAATCAGCTACACATTTTAAATTAAAAAAACTGACACAAACACATACATTATTTAATTTTATAGACTGTACAACATTGTCATTTTATTCTGGTAGGAAACAAGGGGTACAGCCCATTAATAAATTGTTATTCTAATAGAAAAGCATGCCTTTAGTCAAGCAGTTTTGAGATATGAGATGTACCTTGTTAAAACTCTCCTTAAAAAAGGATTCCAGAATTCAGTAATTGCTTCTGTCAAAAATGCATTTGCCAATATTAAACTAACTTAGAATTTAAAGTCTTCAGACAGCTGTGAGCTCTTCCTCTGCATACACCAGAAGTTACAGAAAACCATCACAAAATGGCTCAGCTAGAACTGTTCCACAGCAGCTTCAAACAATTGCTTTTTAACAAGGAGGTAGCCCACACCTATTAACTTAAACTCTCCTTAAAAAGTACAAACAGATTAAAATATCAACAGAAAACTAAAACATTTTTACTTGACAAGAATCCCAGCAAACATGTTGAGATAAGGAAAAATAGATGCCCAGGTCTCAGAAGGTCCTTTTTATTCAGTCATTGTGTGAATGGCAATAACCTGGTAGCAAAATAGAGACTACTTTCTTTTAAGTGAATATGCCTTTATTGAATGCTTCATTATTTGCTGAAGCAAACAGTAAAGGTAGGTATCATACAAACATACAACAGCTAGGATAAAAAAAAAAAAGGGACTTTTTAACTGGTAATACACAAATAGGAGTATGAGGCAAGTAGCTGAACGGGAAATTCCAGAGTCCACCAGCAAAGAGAAAGATTAAAACACAACTTTCACAATCTTCACTGACCTTCACTGACCTGCTTTAGTAAAATTAACTGCACTAGAAAATATCCAAAGCACTGAAAGGGAAGCTCTTATGAAACTGAAGGGAAACTGGAATTACTTTGGCATTTTAGGTACGCTACCCATAACATATTTTGAAGACCTTGGTAACCCTGAGCTTGCCATAAATATTTGCGTTCTTCAACGCACCTTTTCACTTTCTTGCTTCAGGACAATTGTGTTGCCAATGCTTCACTAACCATCTTAACAGTTTTGAGAGTTTTAGCGTTCCAGTGCCTTACCACATCCCAGAGATGCAGAAGTGTGCATGCATTTTCTTTTGCAAGAAAACTGGAATGCTAGCCTTTCATAGAAAACGTTCTGGTTTCAAACTCGCTCATTAAGTGGGAATGTGTTTAAAGGTTCATTTAATAAAAAGGTACTGAATACGATAAACACAACATTGAATTTTTTGCAACTACTTGGGATTTTCATAGATATCAAGAGCTCAACACTCCGTACTTCCTTTTCTGAAAACTGTATTCAAATTTTTTAGATTCATGACCTCTTATAATTTCTGGACATTGCTTATTTTAAAGTAATTGTACAACTATTCTGCTATGTTTGCCCCATCCATCCTTTTTTTTTGTAATGCAAAATTCACTGATCCTTCAAACTCTATTTTTATATTTATTTATTTATTTTTGCTATACTAAGAAAGGTCTTTCTTCGGCCGTTTTTAAATTATCCATCTAGGATTCAGCTCCATTTTGTTTCTCTTACAGAAGATATTTTTCTGCTATCACCCTTAAAACATCTTTCCACCAGTAGCAGACAGATGAGAAGGATGGAAATAATTGTAAGAATCACTGCTGAGAGTTTTCCCATATCTAACAAATCAGTATTTCCTGAAAAAAAAACCATTATGTAAGAACATGCATTTCTTAATCATAATAGTTTATTTATTCCCCCCTTAACTGTTCTCTAGGCGATTTCTTATTTCCCTGGAAGGCAATCTTGCAGTTACTGTAACATGCACTAAGCTTTATGATTTTGAAGAAGAAAAATAAAAGACAACATTGGGAACAGTACATGTTCTACAAACACACACAAATAAGAACACCATTAATTTTTTTTTTTTTTGGACAGACTCAAAAAAGTAGGCTTTTTCTATGTAAAACATCTGGAGGCTGTAATTTCCACTACCTTCCAACGCTTCCTGGTAGCGTTTTGAACATTTCACACAAAAAGAGGAAAGAAATCTTTCCTTATTTTTCATTGCAGAACAACCAAAAATATACTTACTAATCAAAGGAAAATTGATTATCACTTACATTGTACTGCGTATGATGCCAGCACAACAGCAGAATTAATAGGACATGACAACCTGGAAAAGGAGAAATTATTTAGACAATATGAACACAAGTGTGAACATGGTATTTTCAATTATTTCAGCGAGTAACGACTTTTTATCTTCAAATTGTGTCTGATTTTTTCTTGTGAAGTTTAACCATCAAATCAAACAGATAGCAGAGGTTAGTTGTTTAACATTATCTTACGCAAATAGATGTACCTCATCCTAAAAGGACATATTCTTGCTGGACGCTTATTCTGGAAACCAAAGAAGGGATTTTTATGCAACTCTGGACATCATTTTAATAGCTGCCATCCAGTGTATTTAAAACTAAACGTAAACACTAAAATTAGCCAAATGCCAGTACAAAGACAGCTTTGATCTAATGTTCAGATGTAATTCCATAACCGACACCTACTAAGAGATCCTAGCGGCAATTTCTATTTGGCAGGAAATATCTGGACCAACTTTTTGTACAAATACAAAGGAACTGGGCAAAGGAACCACTGTGTAAATGTTCATTATAAAGAGAAGATATCCCAAGACTAAAGAGAAACAAAAGCATGAACTGCTATTTACGAAATTTATGTATGTGCAGAAACATCTCCCACAGCTTACTCACAACAGACTCATAAACTGCTCTTAGTCAGCTACACGAAAATTTGAAGTGTTTCAAAGCAACTCATGTTTTTTTTTTTAAGCAGTATTTCATAAGGTACATCTTTATAGCAGCAATTGGTACTCTCCAAAAAAAAAGGCTTATTTGTTCGCTTTTAAAGAGAATTATGGAGAAGTTGAAGATTCTTATTACCTTCCTTCTACAATGTCAGTCTTCAGTTGCAAGAAGAATAAGTGCCTAGAAAATATTTTTTTGAAAAATGAAAAAAAAACCCAACACTCGTATTTAAAAGGCATTGTTTAAATTGGTAGAAGTATTGATTTCATTTTATTATGGAGGGAAGTTCCCTGGCAAACCATAAAACAGATGAATAAAGTTTAGTGGCATTTACAAATATGTACTCTCACACCCATTCTTTTTCCAAACAGTTTTAAGGATCTTTGACCATCAATACTACAACCACAGGACCACAGTATTTATGCCATAACAAACACTGCAAAATACTGCTGTGCAAAAAACTGCTCTACAGAATCAGGCTTCTTTTCTTCTAGGATTACCTATTTGGGATATAATTTATTTTAAACATTCTTTGAGAGTCTATCTTGGGACTGTTTTTAATGACCAATGGAGGATGAGATGTTTGTCAAGCAGCATACAGACAAAAGCTCTTGAACAATCCCCCAACAGCCATTCAGCCTTGCTCACATTAGAATGTTTGACAGCGCTACTTGAGAGCAGTAGTGGAGAGCTGGGAGTAAAGAATTGCAGAGAACAAGTCTTGGAATCATTTCATAGATTCATAGAAGGATTTGGTTTGGAAGGGATCATTTTTTGATTGATCACTTTAAGATCATCTAATTCCAACCCCCTGCTATAGGCAGGGACACCTCTCTCTAAACCAGGCTGCTCACAGCCTCATCCAGCCTGGCTTTCAACGCTTCCAGGGAAGGGGCATCCATAACTTCACTGGGCAACTTGTTTCAGTGTCTCACCACCCACACAGTAAAGAATTCCTTCCAAACATCAAGTCTGAATCTACCCTCTTCCAATTTTTAACCATTTCTCCTCATCCTTTGGCTAATGTAAGTTTAGAGCTGCAGAACAGTTTACAAACTGCATAAAGAGCAAATATCAAAATGGATGACAATTTTCCTGTAAAAAAAAAATCACGTATAATGTTTTACTATTTACATTCTCAAGGTACTAAAATTAACTAGTAGGCAAACAAAGAAAGCATTTCAAAAATGTCAGATCTAGAAAACAAGTACTGTTACTTGCTCTTCCTGAAACAAAATAAACAATGCCCTGGAAACAAATCTGCTACACACATTCAGAATTAACTCAGTACTCATACAAAGAAAAATCTGATATGCTCAGGGCACGCAGACAGCATAATCACTGAACTTCCCATTTTTTAATCATTGCATCTGGTTAATTAAGGGATTATAAAAGAAGGAAAGCAAAACAGGCAGCCATGAAAGGTTCAGAAATAGAATCCAAAGTGCAAATAAAACAAAGATTTGTGTAACTAACTTACGCTCTACCAGTATTTTGGAACTGTGGGCTGCTTAAAGCAGAAACCATTTATTATGAGCATTACACAAAGCTGCTAATTCTAAACACATTTAATACAAACAATTATAAGGTTATGCTGTGTAATATTACATAACATACTGCAGTTTGCCATGTTGTGGAGGTGGAAATGAGGGCTTTACACATACTTAGTTTAGGGAATTAAACATCAGACATTACCTGGTTTGTTCTTGCTGAAGTGTGTTTGGATCAGGTATGAAAAACCTTACACGAAAACGAAGGGTGCAGGGAAAACCTCCTAAAACATTTTAGAACACCAAATCAATTTTATTTTTAAAAAACATACACCCTAAGTTCTTATGTTTTATGTTTACAGAAAAGTTACTCAAATAATCCCATTGTAATCCCATCTATTTTACTTGTGGTTTCTTATTATTTCAAGAAGTCTCTTCCAATCTCCCTCACCAACCACAATTAGAAAATATCCTTACATATTCTGATGCTTTCATTTTAAGTACTTACATAAAAGTACTATTTAGTTATCTTTGCTGCTTTACTCGATTATTGAAAAAGGAAAAAGCAGCAGATGTATATGAAGCATTTCAATCAGGATAATTCTTAATTATAGAAAAACAAACGAACATCAGAAGTTCACAGTCTCAATTTCTAACATTTTTTTATCCAAATTCCTACACAACCTACAGCATACAGTAAAAATAAAAAGATCTTAAAAATATAGCTCAAGTTTTCTAACACAAATTGGGACTGTCACTCAAGTTCTATTACACTACATTCTCTAGGCTGCTGTACATGCTGTAGCATGCTGGCTGGCCTGTCCTCAAGCTCTCCTTTTTGGTAAACCTGTGCCACTCAAAACTGTTTATGAACAAAACAAGACTAGAACAACGCATGGACTTAGAAGTATGGTTTTTTTTGTTTGTTTTGTTTGTTTGTTTGTTTGTTTTTTGTTAAAAAACAAGCATAAAATTAAGTTTCCTATGTTACTTGGGACAAAAATTGGCCAGAACCTGTGCATGAAATTAGCTCAGCTACTCTCAAATTCCCTCTTTCTTATCTTCCATGTAAGGATGATTTTACTGACACCATAAGCTGACATCTGCTTTCACAGCCCTGATGCCCAATAATGCTGAGATGCCTGTTGCAGACACTGTTACAGCACAGTTAGCGACTCATCAGGTCCTAATAACACCCAAGGAGCAGGAATATAATGCAAAAAGTTCTGCTTAAAAGACTGATAGAACTAAGACTTGCTCTAAAAGAAAATCTAACACAGAAAACCTGAATTACACATTTACAATCAAGAAATAAAAACCAAGTCTTACCTTTTAACTGTTTCCTAATAGGTTTGTTTGGTTCAAGCCATCGCTGTGAAATGAAAAACTATTAGATGGATTAAACATATTTACAAATAATGGCTGTTTACTTTTATATGCATGTGTATATATATATACATATGTACATATACATACACACATATTTATTATTTATATACTTACAGGTGAATCTACTGAAGTTTCATTTTGCTGTAAACCGAAATATTCCTTTTCTGTCACACCCAACTGACTATAGGTCATATCCAGCAAAATCTGACCAGTGTCTTGTTTCTGAAAACAAGAAACATTTAGAAGTGAAACTGTGAAACACTTACATATTAAAAGACACAAATAATTAAAAAAGTTTTATTTAAGAAAAAAATAAACCAATTGTGAATAAAAATAGCAGCTAATTCATTTGTCCAGTTTCTCAATAATGTAAAAGAGTTTCATTATGAAAAAAAAAGTATTTTTCTTTTTGTTTTTAAATAAAAGAGACTTTCCTCCCAAAACAAATTAGGTGTCCCAAATCTCACAATATGAATTGGTATGAACACAAGTCATTGAGGTCAGCCCAGCAATTGACTTTTATTCAGGTCATCCCTCCCTCAATCAGTTTTCAGGAGCAATACCCTTCTCTGGAGTAATAACCTGCAATCATGGCTTACAGCCACACGAGGCTGCTGCAGCTCTTGATGTCATCCCAAAAGCAGCGCTTTCCATCTCCACATAGTTTTCACAAGGGAAAGTTTGTATACATCAGAATGAAGAAAAAAAGGCAGGAGGAAGATGTAACTCTAGCTATTAGATCCTGGATTTCAGCCTGAATTCCCACTGACACTACTACCACTACGCCGCAACACTTTCTGCTTAGACATCTGTCCAGTCAGGTATTCCCAGAAGAACCAGAGTAAACAGGGAACCCCAGGGGACATCAAGACATGTAAGCATGGTATTTTTTTCCCTGAAATTAAATTAGCTTATCATCACACCACTGCAACGTGGACTACTGATAACCAGCGTCCGTCAAAGAAAACACTAATCAATGCTATTAAAGAAAACAAAGAAAAACAGAACCCCCTGAACAAGACTGCAATCTTAAATATGCTAACATGTAACATATATTGCAACAAAGTACAGAGCTTCAAATGTAGTCAAACCAAGCCAGTTTGCTTGACATCTTGTCTATTAAAAAAAATAATTATACGCATGTAAAATTTTTCATAAGATCTTGTGAATTTTATTCTTAAAAGCAGAAATAAGTTGCATATGTGCACAAAAGTGATACAAGTGGAAAATTTTTCATGCCACAAGTACTTTGCTTAAAAAAATATCAAAGGACTTAACGCATATGCATTATAGTGATCACATCTCTGTGGATGGCCTTATTCGGTGTGTAAGAACACTCACTGAAGCACTCAACATAATATGGCATTCAACTCCCTTTGTCTATACAACATTATACAACAATCAAGTCCTGCTCAGAAGACAGATTTACCTGTTTCTGTTTTCTTGTTTTGGTTTGTTTTTGTTTTTGTTTTTTTTTTTTTTTTTTGCTTTGTTGTTTCTTGCTTTGACTTTTTTCCTTGAGCTTTTTTTTCTTTTTTTCTTTTTTTTTTTTTTCTTTTCTTTTTTTTTTTTTTTTTTTACAGTGCTGCACCAGCACTGTAACTGAGAGCTTTAAATATTAACATAGTCCATAGTCTCCTCTTACCTCATAAAAAACTTTCTTATTTAGAAGATAAGGAAACCAAAGATTCAAGTGAAAGACACACACCTTATTTGGAAGTACTGAATATTACTCAGTACTTGTGACTGCTAGAGCAGAGCAGAGCTCCAGCAACTCCACTGAGATGTGTTCGTTCACTATTTCTTCACCAGACTCCAGACAAAAGGTAAGGTAATAACAGCCAATAGCTATGAAAAGCTATGCTTAGTTCTCTAGAGCAAAGTTTCACAAGAAGAAAAATGTAGGCAATGCTTAACTCTTACATATGAGACTAGCCTTTCCACTTTGACAGGCTCTCCTACTTTCCCCTTCCAAACTAAAGCACCTGTCAATACCAATTTCTTTTTTCCCTTGAAACAGCGGACTTCAGTATAAAAAATGCAGCATCTCAGTGACAGGCAAAAAGCATGCAAATAAGCATTCCTCATCACACATGGCCATGATGTGCACTTTGAAGGCAGTCTTGTCCAGCACTGACAATGAGGTGGGCTCTTATACAATGACTGAGTTTTATCAGAGTAGCAATACATGTACACAAGATCTCCCAATAGAAACAGCAAAAGCAACCAGGATTCTCTGAAATAATGGACATTTCCTGAGTTATGCTCCCCAGAATTCTATGTTATTGTTTTTGGGTTTTTGTTGATAACATTGCTTGTTCTTTTTCATGGAAGCAGAACATTAAAAACTGTCAAGAGGCATCACATGAAGCCTGCACAACTCCGAAGCATGGCTTCGCATCTCTGGAGCATACTTCTAACACTGAGCTAATTGAGAAATTAACGGTTATTTTGTAACCAAAAGCAGTAATTACTTAGAATGATGCATACACTTCAATCAAAAGAGTTTGGGAATTTGGGGTTTTGCTACCAACAGACGAAGAGAAGATTATGGTGAGCAGATTATACTGCTGACTTTCTCTAAGCTCAGACATTCCCAATACCCTTTCTTTTCAACAGCACTGCCTCCCAATTCCCGTATCATTTTTGACACTTCTGGTCTTTTAATCCAATTCAGACATCTCCATCTTCTCTCTCTGTCTCTGTCTCTGTCTCTCTCTTTCTCTCTCTATCTCTCTCTATCTTTCTCTCTCTCTCTCTCTCTCTATCTCTCTCTCCACCTTCCCTCAGTGGCGCATCTCTCTTTCTCTGCCATAAATAAAATTCTAAGCCTTTTTACTCCTTCCCTCTAAAGCCAAGCAAGCTCCCTGTTTCGATATTCTGAATCCCAGCCCTAGATGTTCAGCCACTGCTAGTTTCCTCTACTTGCCTAGCATTCCTTTTTCTTCCTCTTCTGCATTTCTTTTCACAAGCAGTTAAGATCACTTTCATGTACTCCAATCCTTGCTCTCTGGTATCAAAAGCACAGATTTTCTTCTCCACAGTGCGTAGATCAAGCACCCACTCCAGAAACCTATGCCACATATAAGAAGTCATTTCCCACTGTTAAAATCTTTTTCAATTGTTAAAATCCTTGCAGTTTTGTTTTGCTTTTCCTTAGCAGAAGTGTACAGTAGCCTTTCTTTTTTAAGAAACAGATGCATCATTTTTTCAGTATACATATTATAATATATTTTTCTATAACCAGAAATTACTCACACAGCGCATGCTGCACAATCTTCAGTCTCGTTTGCACATAAATAAGCTTCAGATCCAGCTATAAAGTGAGGTAGGCTAAGAATGTCATCACATCTTTTTTTGAATTTTGACATCCATTCCACAAACAGCCTTAATACAAAGTACTCAAACACTATGAAGTATCAAATGCTTATAACAGAGTATTTTTACTTCCATTCTCCATAGAAAGAAGCAAAGCAACATAAACATCACTCAGCTAAACTGGACATTAGAACCAAGTTTTTAACCCTACAAATTCTTACAGTGAGTAGTTAAAGCTCTTAATAATGCTCTTCCTTTTCTACGATGAGCTAAAAAATTAAGCACGTTCCACACAAGTATTGTTAGTGAGTTCCACCTTGTGATAGTTTCTTGTTTCTGCTCTGAAAGGAAGTCTCCATTTATTTCAATTTTCTGAGATCTATCAATCCTTATTCTGGTGCTAAGGGTTTTGTGTTCATAGAATTAATTTGCATTTGTAGAGGTGTTAATCACCTCACAGCCACACATCATTCAGATCCATTTAAGCCTGTCCTGAAATTGCTTATACCTTATGTTGGATACACCAAAATTAATATTTAAAGCTGTCACAGCTTATACTTAGTACTGTCTGCCTGTGCTACCACATGAGCTCCTTAATTACAGCAGGAAATTATTAGGCAAGCCCAAAATCTTCTTGATAGAAATTAAAGAGAAAGAACCCCTTCATTTTAGTTTTAATATCAAGTACTTCCCATCAGCTTGTATGATCAAAGGTCCTCAAAACTGTAAACCGAATGCAAGTGAAGACTGACAGTTCTTCAGAGCAGAAGGGTAGACATGCAAGTAAACCTTTCAGTTTGTTAACTCTAAAAAGGGGCAAAAGCAGCACCTTAACTGGACAGTGCAACACATATCCTTGTCCTCCTTCACAAGAGCTGTTCCTTCCATGCCTGTCCAAGCTGGAACTTGCCTCTTGTCTGCTTGTGCTTGTTCACGTGACTTTCCACAGAGTCTGGCCCCAGTGCCAAGACTAACACTGCTAATACTTCCTTGACAGTGGCTCAAAATTCCTGTACAGTAGCACTCACCTTATTCACAGACACAATACTAGTAGATCAAGCCACCAGTGACTTCCTCCTCTATTCAACCACCCAGAGCAATACTACCTAAAGCTTTTAGTTCAAAGCATTCATTTTCCTGTTTGCGGCAATCCATCTGCAACATCATACCCCTGTACCTTTTTTATTAATAATGATGCCTCAGACCTTACACTTTTTTATTTACTAAAAAAATTGAATATCGTGTTAATGAAATTTGCCACTCAGGAACTCTGCCAGTAATGCCCAGTTCTGTTATCTTTTTTCAGCAGGAACAACTGGCACCTTGAGTCAATTCCCTGCCCATCCTGCAAATCTGCTAGATTCCACATACTACAGCTCAGTATTATCCCATACAAAGTCACACAAAATAGTTATCTAAGCCTAATGAACACTGACCCACTGCATTTCCTGTGTCTAAAAACAATATATGTCTAAATACATATATGAGGTTAGTCACTCCAGATCTAACTTTGGAAAATCCTCCTCTACACCAATTCTTTCCTCCAGCGTTTATTATGAAGTCAGGCCCCAGGAAGGGATCAGACTAATAAGCCTGCAGTAGGCCAGATCACTTTCTTGCTCTCTTCAAAGTCATCATCAGGTTTCATGCCCTTATTGCTTTCCAATCATAGAGTACCCTGATCTGTCTCAACATACAACTAAATATTTGTTGCCAGTCTGAAATTTCATACAGCAGTTCTCAACAGAGAGATGCAGATTAGCACCAACCTCTCTTGTATTATCCAACATCATCTGGCAGGGACACTTTGTGATGAAGATGACACTTTATTATCCCATTTTGCTATGAGCAGTTTAAAGTCATAATGCATACCCACAATTAAAACAAACCTTTAAGAAAACCACTGCTCATTGTTTTACACATACCAATACTAATTGTTGGTGCTAACCATAACAAGCATATTCCTTTTCAAACAATTGAAGGAGTTTGATTGACATGGCATGGAAAAAATACACAAAAACATTCATATAACTCTTCATTATTACAGCCAAATCCTTTTATTTTTCAAAGGAAAGACTATCTATACAAGGAAGCCAAGTAATTTAAAAGCAAAAAAAAAAAAAACAAAAAAACAACCCCACCAAAACACAGGTACTAAAGACAAATGCTGACTGTGCTTCAGAAAGATAATGCAATATAGAAATTATCTCACATTAAGTTTTAGGTTTCCCAAAGTTCAGTTAGCTGGAAATTGAGATGTATACATCCCAAGTAGTCATCCTTGGTAAATGAGTCAAAGAAGATCAATAACGGAAAATTCTTATATGTTTACATCAAAAGTTGCAAATAAATATGCATTCCTGCTCAATATACACCTATTAAACACACCTAAACATGGTACATGGGCACATTCTGTATATATTAGACTGATGTTATCTTCCCCACATGGAAGGCAGAGTTTACTTCAGAGACAAATAAATTCACCTTACCACAGAATTCAGACACCTAACATATATTAGAAGGCTTCCAAAAAACTTGATTAAAATTAAATACAACATTCCATGCCAAGTTCAGTCATGTCTTGGTCTTGAATGTTTTTGTTTTTTTGTTTGTTTGTTTGTTTTTTTAATGTTAAGATGTTTTGGCTACATACACGTTCCATTCTTTGGATGGACATCGGACATTTTCCATCTAAACAATGAAATACAAGACATAGGAAAGACAGGACAGGCCACTTCGGGCTGGTAAGGTTAACATCTCTATTTGAACAGCAAACAAAGAAGCAGTGTGTCTCTTTGTACTCCAGTGCAAATTTTCTTGATAACAACGATCTAGAGAACAGCAGGTACCACAAGTGATACTAATTAACTCTTTGTGAGATCATCAATATAAATTTTGTATTCATCAAAACTGTAAGTTATTTAACATGAAAACAGTGAACAATAGCAAAAAAGGCTACTTCCACTATCACGCTCAAGTTAAAATTCAGAAAAAAAAACACTGTTCCCTTGAAATTAAATCTCCCTTTTCACCTGCCAAACAGCACTCTTTAGTATACAAGCTTAAAAAGAAGAAATTCACAGAAATAAATTTAGGAGCGAAATTGGGATCTTTCAAAAGACAGGAAGTCCCTTGTGTTATTTTCACAAGTAAAAATCTTCCTACTTCCACTGCTCCATTTTAGGATGGTTAGTTTTCGTTCAGATTACTACAGATACAATCACTTGGAAAAAAAGTTCCACGTAGGAGAATGAAAGAGATGACTACAGTTACCGTTTTAAAAGTCTTCAAAACCCATACAGTTTGCTAACAAAGTAAGGAAATTGAACTACAGTGACAGCAGAATGATCCAGCTGCTATGGAATGAAGAGAAAGTCCCATTTCTCTCTGTTCTCCAGAAGGTTCAACATTTGGTGATTTCTTGAGTATTGTACCATCATTTTAAAGACAGCAATATTAGTTCAAAATATTTCCTCTCTTCAGCATGTCAATAGGTTGAGACTATTTAGTCCATTATCTCTGTATTAAATTTAAACTCTCTTCAAATTTGTCAGTACTAAGCATCTGTGCAGTGACAATCACACATCAGAAAGTACCATCTAGGAAAATACATTTGCCTAAACTCAAAGAAAATTTCTTTTGTGCCACTTCTACTCTTCATTTATTTATTTATTTATTTATTCCCATTTTTCTCTATAACATTCCTACACCTGGTAAATAAATTTTCTTGCTGTAAGAATTCTGTGTTCAGATAACTGCTGCATGCCATTAGAATCAGAGGAGCCTTTATTTCCACCCAGGCTATCGCATGAAAATCGTAAATCAGTCAAGTACCCTTAGCCCACAAACTAGCCCTGAAAAAATGCCAGCATTTGTTTTCCACTGATCGACTGAAGTTCTCTGTTCACAGACATAAAAACAAATGGTCTTGGCCATGCATGAAAACAGATGCATGCACACAAACTCTAGGAAGCTGAATTTTTCTGTTAATGTAAGCAGAAGTCAAATCTGAATTTTTAGCAGCTTGCTTCTAATCCTTTTCAGAAATAGACCCAATCAGAAAGTGGCAAAGTCTGCCCTGAGGCAGACCTCGAGTTTAAGGAATCTGGAAGGACAAGGGCTCCCCCAGTATCAGTATGATAGCTCAGTGTTCCAAGGACATCAATCTTCCTGAAACTGGTCCTTGTATTAAGACAATTTACCTGGATAGCCAAGCCCCTCACTTCTTTTAAACAAAGGGTCCTGTACTACTTCAGGGCAGTTCAGCATTATAGCTGCAGTGAAGGAGTCCCTTCTGATCCTTGGATCAAGGAGATAATCAGCAGAGACACCCTGAGGGTACCTTCAAGGCAGGGAGCTACATCAGCTGAACCCTGAGTTTCGTAAAGGTTTTGATGATTGTTAGAACTTGCTGCTCGAAGGATGAAATGAGAAGCACAAATTCAGGTGTGCAGTGTTAGATTTCAGACTAAATGCTAAGTCTAAAGCTGTGTAAACATTTGCTCTCTGGGAAGAATATACTACTATGCAGGGATTTCAAAAAGTTTTAATTCCTCTTTTTTCAAAGGTCCTTGTGCATGAGGGGGCATTTAGGCTAGATCTATTCAAAACTGACATGCTGGAAATAATGAAACTTTGCTATTCACATACTGCCCTTTCTCTTATATGTTTGCCCCTTACTATCTTACTCCTGAGCGTTAGATACTTCACATTATATTTATATAACAATGTCTGTATTTGTGCAAGCACCTACATATACATTATTTATATATGTATACACACACACGTACACATGTGAAAATGTGTATGAGTATCTATATAGGATATAAATACATACAAGTATATAATGGATAAAATGCATACTAAAATATTAGACTAATTCTGTGCATATTGAAATGAAAACATTAGAATAAGAATGAAAAAAATCACCTGTTTGGCAAGAAAATTCATTTTCTTTGAATAAATACCCAACAGATAAACTTCAGAAACAAAGTCACTCTGGTAAAAAAACGAAGAGTCTCCTTTAAATACGAATTACTTATTCACAGCTGATAGCAATCAGTATATCTGTTTCTTTGTTGTTACCATATCATGCAGAAGACCTTTCACCAGATACAAGAGTCACAAGGAGACTTTATGACACCTTAGTCTTTTGCTTTAGAGAAAATTAAAACATCACTTTATCAATCTATTTCATAACCAGTAAATCTGGAATTTGAAATGACAAAGCTACATCTTCAATATCTTGTGGAAATCTCATACCTTCGGGTCCCATATTTTATCTTCAGCTTGCAAATGAACACTAATTGATTTAAAACAAATACATAGTTTTCCAGACTTACATTGACTTTGAAGCTTTGTATTGAGCCATCCAAAAAGTGAACGTTACAGGTTATCTCTGATCGAGTTTTCTCTTTTGGTAGTTCTGATGCTCGTATGTTATTTATCCTCCCACCTAAGGCTCGTAAACGGGAGTTCATAACTATTGCTGAATAACCTGTAAAACAAAAAATACATTAAATATCAGTTCTTACAATTCACTTATGTTTCATCAACAGCCTTCAGAGAAACACAACAACATAAAGGCCTTATTACAATCCAACTGCTTAAGAGTAACAAAAGCTTCTTATACAAGAAAATGAATTGTAAATAACAGCAGGGTCTAAACCAGAACATAAATAAGTACTGAGATTTCCATGCTCCAAATCTACTTATGATTTTGTTAAATATATTAATTACTGCAATGTATCCTTAAGTTAGACCTGGGCCATTGCCTTAGTCTGAAAACAAACAAAAAAAAACAAAAAAAGGAAGTCAATATTTTAGAGCCTACCATATGTAAATTCATGAAGACAAAACTACATCCAAGAAAAACTCAAAAATATATTTTCAAATTTTTCTTGGAAAAATCTCCAAGAAGATTTGTACAATCTCTGAAAACAAGTGTTTCTAAAACAGCAAAATATATATTTATGATAATAATAATAATAATTAAAAATAAACTATTCACCAAAAGAGCTAACATAAACACAGTCAAGCCTGTAAACATTTCAAGCCTCTCTCCACTAGATCAATTTACCAATTAACATCAGAACATACAAAGCCAGGTGGCAAGTGAAGCTGAGGATAGTTTTCCAGGTTAGTTACCACACCAATTACCGAATCATACCTCACTTATTAGAGGCTAGCTACAAAAAGACTTGCATAATGCGAGCGTTTCCTAGACAGCTGGCCAAGCCAGACAGGAGCAAGGTCAGGACTATTTTGAAATATACCCCTTCTTCTCTGCCTAACTTAAAAACATAGCAAGTTTATTTTTTTCATTTGTTTAAAAAGCTGAAGAAACTGAAGCTTTCAAAATAAAATTCTGAAACATCATTCCTATTCCCCTTATCCCTATATAAAAAAACAAACAAACAAAACAAAAAAAAAAAAAAAAAAAAAAAAAGAACCATGAAATGCATGAAGAGCCATGAGAAACAAAATATTAGAGTACCGAAGACTATAAAAAGCAAAACAGTGAATGGTCAATCAATTCATAGTTTGCTACTTTCTAAACTAAAACCATATTTATATTGCTAAGACTGATTCATCCAGCCAGCCCATTGCCTTTTTTCCCCCACTGGAACATTAACAATATTTTCTTCTTACTCTTTTCCAAACACACATTCTTTTGTTGCTTTAAGGAAGGAAAAAAGAGGTGATCCCTAGATGAATTCTGAACATGATTTTCATATAAAGCACTACATACTCCTACTACTCTGAAATTCTTGTTCTTGATATACAATCTGCATTTACACATAGCACATTAATATTTTATTTTTTTCTACCCAGGTCTTATTAAAGGAATAGTTGCTAAAGAAAACACACAGTTACCTAATTATCAAGGGCATCCAAAGAGATGAAAATGCTAAGAATGCATTGTTCCTAACAGTTACATTTTCAACTACTTATTCACCACTGAGTTCATCCTTTACCAAAAAGCCAGGTGACTATATGAATTATACTGCAGTCTTTTCTCCCTTTTGCACTCCTAGAGGTCAAGAACATCTCACTGCAGAAAGTGACAGACCACTGTCACTACCTGCCAGGCCACTGATTGGTAAGAGAAGAAAATTATTTCCTGGGGCTAGCCACAAGATGAGGAAACAGCTTTTTCTAGACTGGTGCAAACCTTGGCCAGCTGGCAGAGGGCAGCCTCATGCTCTGCCCTTGAGGGCTCAGCCTGCACTGTGAATACCTGTGCTCAATCAAGCTTACACACTCTCCCACTCTTGGGAAAATCCCATCTGACCCTCTCACTTCCCTGCATATTTATTTAATCTCTATACAAAATTCAGCCACTGCTCCACTGCCTACAGAATACTTCCTAAATTCAATTCTAGGTTTCTGTTGAATACTAGCAAACGATAACTGGAATTTCACATTAAATCTGTTTGCAACAAGAACAAAGTTCCATTTGGAAAGTTTTCACAAATTTTTAATTTTTGATTAAATAGTATTTTTTGATGCTACTAGAGAGAACACGCAATATGCATCTGCAGAATTTCTATGGCTCTCCTCCAGCAAGTCAGAAGTACTCTTTTCCAAGCCACAAACCTGTTAATCCGTCTCCAAGAACCAGTGGAAGTTGGCCAAGTGCTAATAGTAACACTTCCTCAGTATACTGCTACTTGTCACAAAATCTGAGAGGTGCCTTACTGTAGGCTAAAGTTAGTTTGTTTTCTTACAATAGCTCTTCACAGTTGGGGCTGGATGCCCAACTGGGAAATTTATCACAAGAAAAGTAAACCTTCTAGAGAGACTGATTTGCAAAGAGCATGCAAAAGAAAATTTAGAATTCCTTTTTTCCTTTTTGTCCCCCCCCACTCCCCAGTTTGATCTAAAGGGACATCACTAAGACAGTTGGAGCTCCCAGACTGTGCCTACAACATGCACAGATCATCACAGGGCATCAGCCCTGCCCACAACAGGAAGTTCAAACTATATGGTCTTCAGAGAACCTTTCAACCCAAGTCATTCTGCAATTCTATGAACAATGCAGCTGCTTTGGGACAGAGACAGGGTCCCTGTGCTGACAGACAAGCGTAGCCATACTCTGAACACCTGCAGGCAGCACCCAGCCCCAAGCTGCCAAGGGCAGCCATTACATGCAAATCCTAGCTTCCCTTTTGTAGCTTCTGTGGGATGTTAATTCCCAAAAAATGGGAACAAAACAAGATGCATCTGAAAATTATCAATAAAACTATAGTCTTATTGATAACTCTTATTATCAATAAGAGAATAGTTTCACATGTATATACCTCTTACTAAAATGAGCATGTCAAATTCAGGAAGTTGAGTAATAATTTAAAAAAAAAAAAAAAAAAGAAAAAAAAAAAAGAAACCAAAACAGAATAAACAACCTCCAAACAAAGTTGTTTTCATACTGAAGTATAAAACCAAACACATAGAACTCCATCCCATAATCAAATTTTGCAATAAGCTCACAGGAACAAAAAACTTAACCACAGAAAGAGGTTAATGTTTTCCAAGCACATTAAATGCATTTCTGAACAAGTTTGGTTATGCGTGGCTTCCCCAAGAATTAAGCTGCAGCCAAGCGGAACGAAAATAATGTGTTTTCTTTCACTTTTGTATTGAAGACCGACTTTTTAAAGAGGCCTTTTCCATTTCCGCTTTTCATGTCTTTGCAACTCACTTAGGAACTATTGGTAAAGAAACTTATGAGCCAATTCTCAGCATAACTATCGTTAGCATGTTTGCTACCAACAAATTAAATCAAGAACAGCTTTTCTGCTTATATTCTTTTCGACCTTCTACGTAGAATCACATGACACAACTACAAACTCCTGAAAAATACAATAATCATCATTCATTCAACAGAACCATTATGTAAATGGAGATGTACATATGCACATATGTTTTCTTCCTCCTCTGAAAGAGACTGCTGTCCTCTAAGCATTCTCATATTTTCTTTAGAATCACACCTGAAAACTCATGGTTCTGTGTTGGTCTACTGAAAATTCCAATACTACAGAGCATGGGAATGTCATTTATGAAAAGTTAGCACTACTCATTCTGGAGGACTGAATTTGAGGAACGGGAAGGGCAGAAACGCAAATGTGGGTGGAAAATGGCAAAAAATGGGCAATTTGGGGCTTAAAAAGGCCAAAATGGGCAATTTTGGGGTTAGGAGAACCAAAAATGGGCAATTTGGGGTTCAGAAGGGCCGAAAATGAGCATTTCGGGGTTCAGAAGGGCCGAAATGGGCATTACTTGCATTATCTGAGTAACCTCAACTAAAAATGAGTATTTTAATTACAAAGTCCTGTACAACATTTCAGTAAGGGTTACATTTTATGGCTACCTGTTGCTTTATTCAAAACATATGAAATAAAATCATAGAACGTGTTGAGCTGGAAGAGACCTAAAACGATTGTGGAGTTCAACTCCTGGCTCCACACAGGGTTACTCAAAACTGAAACCTTATATCTGAGAGCGTGGTCGAGATGCTCCTTCAGCTCCAGTAATTTGGTGCCACAACCACTGCCCTGTGGAGCCTGTTTCATGCTCACCACCTTTAGTGAGCCTTTTCCAAACACCCAACCTCCACACCCCTCCAATGAACAATGAATACCCCCACTCCATGTTGTACACCCTGAATTTTGGAGAAAAAAAAAAAACAACATGACTGGGAATACAAAGACAGGTAACACATTTAAGATGTCTTTGTACCGATTTATAGCCCTACAAAAACAACATAAATGGGCTTTATCATGCAAAAGCTTTCCCTGTTTACTGACTGAAATGACCTCCCAAATAATCATCACAAAAAACAACCCTAAAAATCCAATTTATAAACCACACTCTGACTCTTCCTCCCATACACTGAAGTATTATTTACACATTTTGAAGCCATATCTATCACCAATGCTTTTTAATGAGGGTTAGATCATTAAGCCAGCTTTCCTGAATGGAAGCCTGAAATTTAACTAAACATCCATGAAAACAAGTTTCTCTTTTCACCTTCTACAGAGACAACTCACCTTTTTCACATTACCAATATGAAAGTACGTCTCACCATTAACTTAAAATGCAGCTCTAATGCCTCATAAGAAAATCCCACTAAATATTTAACCACAATGTAATATTTGCAAGTTTTCGCTCAAATTAAAAGGGCATTTCTAAAGCCACAAGCAAAGTAAAAAGATAAGCTCATTTTGAGCAATGCACACGGGTTATCACTAACTCCTTAACTATAGTTATTTCTCACAGATTTTGCCTGACAAACTTTGCTCAGAAGTCACACAGAAAGGCATCTGGGAAGCCATTAGTATCAGGTGGTAAAACTTGCATCACTAGAGAGAAAAATCAACTAAACCATAAATACAGAACATCTATGAAATATAAAAGCACAAAAGCTTCAGATGAAGAAACATTGAAGCTTATGGTATAAAAATACCTCCAGATTAAGATATAAAGCATTAGAGGATCCAGTGCTGTAGAATCTTCTTACTTAGAGCAGAAATTAAAGTTAATACCCACATCTCCAAAGCAGTAGCTGCAAGTTCTCCAAACATCATTCCTAAGACGCACAGCAATTTTAAAAATTCTCACACCACTGCAAGTGCTGAACTAATACATAAGACTTACAAAGTGTTTTGCAAGTCTTCCCCAGACTTCACTTAAACCTTCAGCTATAACATATTTCAGGTAAACTTGTATTGCCAAAATATTTGATAGAAATCCAGCTGTTCTGAACTCCAGAATTAGTAAGACCGCACACAAATGTCAAAGGTGGAGTGAAGGAGAGGAGTGGGAAATAAGACATTCCTCAGCATTAATCCTGGCATTGCACTAGTGCAGATAGACCACACAGCTAGTGTGGAAGCTAGTGCAGATAGACCACACAGCACACCAAACCACCAAATCTAAACTCAGCTCTGCTGCCTGGTACTTACACATCTGGATAGGAGCTAAACAGACATAACTCCAAAAAAACAAGCTTCAACATTTGCTACGACATAGGGTCTGGAAACAGTAAGTAAGGATGGACCAAGTGCCTAAAGAGAGAATAAATATTTATAGCTAGCAATGGATGATTTCTATTGATATGAAGCTTTTTGAAGAGCTCAATGCATTCACTCAGTCAAAGAGGAGAATGCAAGGTAGTAGAAGATCCTGTTAGAAGTTCTTTACATGAGGGGAAGATGGTGGATATAGAATTACTATAGCCTCTCTGCGGCATGTCCAGCAGCAAGACTGCTTATCTGAAAACTTATCTTGAAATCAGATAGCCTGGAGGCAACTAAATTCTAGAAGATGTTACTGATGGAAAGACAATACTGACCATCAATGTCAGTACTCTGGTTCTTAAGCATCATTTAACTCAAGTTCTGCGCAAAACACATCAGTCACATTCACAAAGGATCAAACCAACTTGTACCAATGACTCTTCAAACTTCAGGCCCACACAACCAACCTCACCAATTCTGCTTTATAAACATAGAACTGAACTGCGCCGTTAAGGCAATGCATGATCCAACACATCACTTGACACAACGTGAAGCATCACAGTCAGACCTTAGATACCAGATCAGCAGTAGGACAGTGATACTATCTGTTAGAATGAGTCAGAGGGGAAAAAAAAAGAAGAATGAACAGAAGGAAAAAAGCAATTGAACTAATAGCGGAGCTTTCTCCCTATTCTATTCAAGTATTGTAAAATACAGATGAGGATGAACACAATGCTTTCAAATTCTCAGTAGTTTTTACTGCTCAGAAGAGATGCCTTGTTTATTTTGAAACATATTTATAAAATAACACCTGAAAACATTGTGCTCACTTCAATAATGGCTCATTGCTACATTTCCTGCTCCACAGGAACTGGAGAATTCAGGAACTCGATGGCTTCCTCTATAGTCTGCTTCTACTTGAAACACTACAGCAGCTTAAAAGATAACTGGCTCACAGAATAAAGCAAGACCTATCATTAATTTTTTCCTAAATAATGCCTTTTGGGGCTACAAATGATACTTATCATGTCAAATAGACACTGCAGTGTGAAAATAGAAGTTTGCCTTCCTTAGCTCAGTTTTATTTTACGTTAAGAACTCTGAAAATTTGAAGAATGAAAAAGCTCAGTTTGATCAGAAGTTGAGCTCTGCAGTGCCCAACAATAACATATCTCATAAACAGTTCAGGATACACTGAAACATACAAAGAGAAATCTTTTTTACTTTCACGCTGTAAAATATGAAGCTGCACAGACAGCCACACTATGCAGATAACTAACAGGTAACAGGTAAATAAATAATTTATGCCCTAAAATCTTCAAAAACAAGAGTAAGCAATCACCACTGAACTTTACAGAGAAAAACTACTGAAATATTCTGAAAATTAACGTGTCAAATTGATCAAAACACTTAAGTTGAAATACAAAAAGTCCTTGTATTCTGTTAGTGGGCAATAAACTACACAAAAGTACTGCATGACATACGAGAGCCACCATGACAAGTTTAGTACCAACTACAGTTGTGATAACTAGCAAAATTTTGATCATTTGCATTATAGGTTGAGGAAAGAATGCATACACAAATATCTGAAATCTCTTATAGGTATAACAGATATATCCAATAATACTTCCAAATGGCAAATACTACACTTTCATATACTCACATTGTGACATTAGTCAAGAAATCTCAGATATGTTCTACTTGGTTTAAAAAACAAAGGGAAAACACTCAACATAAAACAAGGATTATTCACATAAATGCTGCATTATCCACTAAGCTTGCTGGTGTCAATCTCTCTTACAGTACACAAAAAGATATTATTTTTTCCTCCACTTTGAGAAGTCACCATGACAAAAAACTTTGCTGAAAATGTCAGAAAAAAAAAATCAACTCCACGTAAGATGTTCCCTTATGTAAGACATGATGCTTTGCAACAGACAAGTTAAAGTTACTGTCCATTACAAAACTGCTGATCTACATTCAAGCATGGTATGTAATTTGGTAATAGCTCTGCAGCATAGTAGTCAAGAACTTCAAAAATGCATACATATGGTTTACAGATAATCTCATACTATTTTGACTATTACAGGTATGTTAAATAACAAAAACGAATAAAAATTTTCCTCATATCTCTACTGTATGCTTAGAATAGATTTCCTATATACCGACCAGCTTAGCAAAGGACCTCTTTCTACAATTGTTCCCTCCGATGAATACATTTTCCTGACAAAGCTTCAAATGACACATAATGAAGTTACCAAATATCTAATTCTTTTCAGTAGGAATGATGTTCTTGTATACTACATTTCAGCACTTTTGCTTACAGAAAAAAAGTTGGTCTTAAAAAAAAAAAAAAAAAAAAAAAGGCAGGGAAACAAGGCTGTAGAGAGAAAAACAGAACAGCAGATTCAATACCTAAATGTCTGTTTTTATTTCTAATGTCACCAAAGGCATTTTGTGAACAAGCTTATTTTCTCCAAATTGAACACGGATCACAACTGCACTACAATTGCCCAAGCATACATCTGTAACACAAATTTAAGAGCAAGCAGCACACTGCAGGTAACTGGCTGGTGAATAAACTTAAAAGCTTGCTGCTACCTACAGTGCTGTTAAATGCCACAGCTTAAATGAAAGAACTGAACACAGCTGAAATCTGCTAATAAATTCTGACGGCAGCAGTGACTGTCAACCACCGGAAAGCCCAAGGGAAGAGGAGGAGGAGGAGGACAAAAGCATTAATCGCAATAAAAATAGTACAAATGCCACATAAAGCTAACTCTACTTTTAAAGAGAACATTAAATGGGTCATGAAGTTCCCCAATGTATTGCTACAGCACCAAGAAAACTGCCTAAATTGACTGAGATTGCTCTTGAATGGGCACAGTTCAAGATCAAACATGGCTTCATAATCCTGTATGAAATCTACCTGCCACTTGACAACAGTGGGATGCAAAGTAAACAGCAAATAAGGAGCAGGAGGAGCAGTCTCAGAACATCAACACACTCTGCAGTATGCAAAGCCTGGTGGAGTTCCTGCATTAGGATTTTCATAAGACCGACCAATATGAAAAACAAAACTGCACAGATGCCCTTCAGAACTGTTCAATATTTATAATGCTGCCCAGCTGTTAGCTAAAACAGTTTCTGTTGTTTTCACAAAACCTCAGACCCAGGCATGCAGCAGCCAAGTCTGATGACTGAATTTTTCTGCTGAAAATGGTACTAAGCAGAGAAACTCAAGCAGGTTGAGTCATTTTTAATTACATGCTAGATTTTGAGCAGCACTCTTGACCCCTAGACAAACCCAAATTAAAGCTCTGCACCCCTCTCCAGGATCTTCTATTAATGATCATTACACATTTTCTTTCTTAGCACAATATAGGACAGTATACCATCCAAACATGCAGGTTTCTGCTTTGTTGGTTTTGGTTTTTTGGTTTTTTTTGGGGAAGAAAGCATTCCTACTGGAGAATGTCTGGACAAAACAAACAAACAAACAAAAAAACTCCTGTGTTAGCGAGCACAAGACACTCCTCAGAATCACTGAATTATTCTTCTGCAACCAGACTCTGCCTCCAGACTTCATGGAACTGTTTCCTATATATTCATGCTTCACACGTCACAGTCCATGTTCTGCCACAAGCTTTTAAAACACATTCTCTCAAGCATGACAAAAGACTTCCTATGCTATAAAGCTTACAGCCACAAAAGATCCCCAAACGGATCTAGTGCAAAGCATTGGAAATTGTGCAGCTAACCACAGAATACTATTGAAAAAGATGGGAGAATAACCTAACCACAGCAATTCTTTTAAAAGAAGGAAGGACACAACTACAGACATGAAATTCTAAGGTTATCTTTTGGAGGGATCTTAAAACTGAGAACTTAACTTAGAACTTTGGGTACAGAAAAAAAAAAGAAATCTTTAGAATAGAGTCGCACTCAAATTTATCTTCCAGGACTGCTCAAAACGACAGAAGTTCTAAAGATTTCGAAGCCTCATAAGACTATTTTATTTGAAAGAATTGTGCAATGTTTTACTTCTGATACTACAGGAAAAAGCTTGAAAATGTGTCACAGAAGCCTCAGAACTCAAAGCCAGAAGCTAAACACTGTGAGGAAATTAATGTAACTCCTGATACTTCGATCATAACTTCTATACATTCAGATCAGCAAACTGGAAGGGACTACGGAAGAACAACTTCTCCAGAAAGTTTACAACCATGACATTTTGTAAATCTTCAGGAAGAAAAAACAAACCAAGGCGAAAAGGCAGCCTAAGAACATCTGCAACTTCGTAAACAGTTGCCATGGAAGTATAGTTTTCTGCTACTCCTTCTGCATGCATCTTCTTCTGATCTCTCTCTCTGTTTAGGATCAGCTGAAAAATTTATACTTTAAGCTGACCAAAACACATTTCCTTCTTTGTTGCTGTTGCAAAGACTTCAAAGCTCCCAGAATCACATCAATATGTTATCATTCACCTAATAAGATCAGTGTTTCAGTGGAACTGGCTGCACCCTATTGTTGCATATCTTACTGCATGGAATGACAGGCCCGAAAAAAACACCACCACTACCAAAAAATGGCTAGCAATTTGTCCTACCTCTGCACATATTAGGCCGTCCACATTTTAAAAAGAGCAATTCCTACACATAGCAAAGAAAAAGTTAGTGTAAACACATGACTGTTCACATTGTAGCTTGCAAACTATTTGTGCTTTCTGTTTTCCCATCAGCATTTAAACAGTGTATGCTTTAGACCCAAGAAATCTAAACATTTATGTCTTTATATCCCTGCTAAGTAATTTTTTCATCACACTACAAGATTAACATGCACCTAGTGACCATAGCATAGCACACCACAGGGAAACGGTTCTGAAAAACACTACCCCAGAATAGATAATACCGCATCTTCCCTCTACCGCAGATGAACCATCTTTTAGTCAGGTTGTTCCTTTGTACAAATTAACCCCACACCCAGAGAGTCAAACAGCACATCATGGTCAGCACACACACTGAGTCCCAGAGGGTTGGCTGGGCCAGAAAGCACAAAAATGGGCCTGCAGCTCATGGCTGGAGCTGCAGTAGAGCACAAGTTGCTGCAGGGCACCATTTTGGAATGGGGACTTGGCAAAGGTCTTCTTGCTCTCCAGAAGAGCACTCTGTTGTTTTGGGTTTTTGTATTTGACTATTGTAGTGACATATAGTGCATTCACATAAAATTCAAGCCCACTGAGGGATATCTTGTTGTTCATTTTTAAACGCATCTCCCCAACTAATGATCTTCCTGTTGCTATCTCAAGTAACATAAGCTTCTTGAACCTTGTCTTTATGAGCTTGTTAAAGCTCCCATACACAGCAAGGCTCATCTCATTTGCAGGATTAAACCACCTCCTTATTTTAGAATGAATCCATGCTATCCTCTACATAGGAACTGTTGCTATTTTTCAGAGCTACAAACCACCTTCCAACTTCAAGTTCCAAATCAGTGAATTTGTGAGATGATGCCAAGAATTTTTAAAAGCACACACAAAAACTGCATTTTGCCAAGTATATCTTACATTTCCCAACCCTTCCTATTTCAGCATTTTTTATTTCTAGCTGGCAGGTAGAATATTTATCTCCTTCCCTCAAAGCAACCTTAGCATGGTGTGGCAACTGATTACAGAGGAATGCAGACAATGGGCCAACTTTGCTGCTTTATGCTAAAACAGAAGCAAAACGGGAGAGCTTGCTTAGACAGTGCTGAGATCCAATTTCTCTCTGGCAGTTGCCCCACCGTTAGGTACCTCTGCATAGCTGTGATAATGAGTAATGCCTCCCAACAGGCAAATTCCTCAAAACACAGTATGGAAGGGCTGGAAGAGACAGAGGGAGTTCACTGCAGCTCTTATCGGGTTAGAGCTATAGTCACAGCCCAGTTGCACCAAGAAATAGGACAGAAGTTCAGAATCACTATTGTTCTGTCATTAGTTTGTCTTTCACAACACCGCAATCCATCATAAGTATATTTTAAAATGAAGGCATGTAAAAAAATTACTTTGGAACACAGTATTGTGTTGCCAAATCTAGTCAAGCAACCAAAAACAACTGCTATAGCAGATCAGTGACAAGACAGCCCATTTCTCTGAAAAGAACTGCTTGTCATAAGAGTTTTAAAGGAGAAATTAATTTGAAATAAATTCTCCAAATGATTTTATCAGGCTTATTTTGTGTCAGTAACTGAATTAAGTAGCAACTTCATTTTAAAAGCTATTACCTAACTTTATATAGATTTGTAATATTTCAGCTTATGTTAAGGTCAGTAACAATGACCCTTATCCCAGGCTGCTTACCCTATATCATACATCTATAGAACTACTCAACTTTGTTTATTTGCTTAGTTGCTCTCCGAGTGCAAAATGTACCTTACCACCACCACATAGGTGGTCTGCTTGCCCACAAGAACTTTGTGAATGTGACATTAATATTTGCACTTGAGGAATGCACTCAATCCAAATCTGATCTCTGGAACCATATTACAGATTTTGGCCAATGCCATACACATTTTAATTAGTAAGCTCTAGAATTTTACCTAGGCAACTTTGTCTCTTGAAAATAGACAAAAAAAAAAAAAAAATTGTTAACTTTAGGAAGTAAGAGGGATTAGCTGTCAAATCCAGCCAAAACTTCCAATGAAATTGATATGTAAGGTATCTAGCCTTCAACCAGGAAAAATTCATGCTGTGGACTTCAGTCTCTCTTCTGAAGCAAGATGTCAAGAACAAGAATCCTTTAGAAATAAATGCAATATAAAAGACTACACAGAATAAGTAGTAGAACAGCTTTATTGCTAACTGAATGTGGTTGCAGATTGGCTGCATATCCAGCCCCTGTAATCAAAAAATTGCCAAATAGAATCACATCAGTATGTGTGAAGTGGAAGTGGAAGCATGGGAGAACTCCAAGGCAGATCACCAGCAGGGACAAAGTTCAAGACTCCTAGGAAAAAACACAATGACTACCTCCTGGTTTGATTACACTCATTAAAAAAAAAAAAAAAAAAAAAAAAAAAGTTTTCCCTAAAGTCTTAAAAGCATTGCATCAGTTAATGTTTAAATGACAAAACATGCATGTTGCTCTGACATTAATTCCTTTTTTTTTTTAGATACAAAGAACACGGTGGTACTACTTGATAGAATAAATTCTCAGCTATGAAACACTTTTTCAACATAGTCTTCACCATCAGCAATGAACCTCCATGCAACAATCATACAAATTCACACCAGCATGGGTGACTATTTCACAGCTGCTATGATGGTGTCATTGCTAAGAAAATTTTCCACACACAGCCCACTTTTCATTAACAGATGAAAGTCAGAAGGCACCAAATCTGGACTATGCAGTGCATGTGGTTCAGTGGTCCACCCAAGATTGCAATGTGCTTCATGGTCTTCAGACTGCTATGATGCTTTGTATAATTGTGTGGTAAGGACAAGATTATCTTCAAGAGTTCCCTTGTTGTAACCTACTGGTTTGATGGATGAGTCAATTAAGATGCTATTCATTTTGTCATGTGAAAGAAGGCTGCTTGGAACATGGCTTGTCTTTCACATCACCACTGTTGTACCACTCTCCACCCCACTGTGCTTGCATCCACTGTTTGGTCTCCAGAAAAGTTCACTAAATGTTAATGAATGTCAATAGGTGCCATTTTTTCCCCAAAAGCAGGAATTCTATGACACACTTTTGCTTTGTATACACTTCCTTGTAGGAAGCCATTTCATCAGACTGCCTCTCTGCTGCCATCTGTCACACAGCATCAGAACGTAATGGAATACTGGGGGGGAGGGCCAACCCCTACTGCTTTACCACCACCATCTGCCTCTGACATAATAGGCCAACATAAAATAGGAGGCATTGCTTTCAGAGCAGCCAGTATACACCAATTTCTGATGCAGGTTCTGAACTGTACAGGGTTTTTTGAACACGCAGAAGATGAGGAATGAAACCAAGTAGTCAATGAATAAAAACAGAGTGAGATGGACTGGAACAAAGCAAAGAACAACTAAAGTATGACAGCAAGGCAGATAGTGGAAGAGGAAGAAGTTACATAAGATAGTGGAAGGATGCTATCTTGCATCTTCAAAAAAAGATGAAGACAGTTTGTTCCTGATTTAGAGAAGCAGAGTTAAAAAAAATTAAGATGAGTGATGTTTCCATTTGTTCAAATCCTTACCAGCACTGTAAGAAAAAAGTCTGCATTACTTTTTCTGTTGTGTTGACTTTTTGCCTTTTTTTGGAGGGGGCTTTTTTTTTTTTTTTTTTTTAATAGGCCACTTACTGTGAAATACATTAGTTCTATTATTTTGTTTTTTAAACAGCCTTAGAATTTTAAGTACCTGCCGTGAAATTCCCTTCTCAAGGACTTGACAGCATGATTCCATGCTGAGCCCGATTTCCCCCCCCAAAATGAAGAGAGTCTCTACTAGCTCATCTGGGAAAAATCAGCACTGCCTTTGAGTTCTAGTCAAACAGTATTATCTGCTGTGTAGTAGGGACTCAGAGGCATCTCATTCAATTATTTGGCACTCTCATGGCTGAATTTGTCATCTTTTCCTAGAACATTGCTCAAATATGTAGTACACACACAGCTGGCTCACAGTGACCAGACATGGGCGTTACCTTCCATGCCAGACATGCATTGCTATGCTTAGATTTTAGCTTGTTTTACAAACAGATAAAGCTTTGACCTATTCAAGTGCAAAATATTTTGCCAAAGTTCACTTTAACACTTTCAGATCAATTTTCCAACATCACCTTATTGCCATCCCTAGAAAGAGAAGGAAAGTGCAGAACAATAAATGTGGCAGCTCCAACCAACAGCATAATTACAGCTGTCACATTGGACCATACTAATTACCTTCTCCCACTCTAAGCTTCCAGTCATTTCAGCACAAAACAGTTTAGCAAATAATCCTTCTCTTACCAAGAAAGGATGCTAAATGGTCAATGCTAAGTTATTAAGCAAAAAGCTGACAAAATTACTAAAATATTACAAATTAATATGCGACAGTATACTAAGCTTCTAAGAATTACATTTGCAGATGCACGTGCACTATGTGCATTCTTATGTGGGTCTGAATCAGGAGCCACACTGTAACTTGCTCTATCAGAAAAAGGTTATTAACTTTATAGTTATTTTCAAATAGTTGGAAAGATAAGATCAGGATTTCAAAGCAGCTGGAGTCCCAGTAAGACTGTAGCACCATTATGAGGTAAACTCATGAGACCAGCCACAAACCATTAATTTTAATCCAGATCCCTCTTCTTCAGCTACACTGTTACTAAATCCAAGGAATTCAGTATCACAATAGCTCTTGTAACAAACCCCATGAAGAAAGGATTGAGAACATTTACAACCAAGAAAATTAAGTATTTTCTGGATTAAGACAAAGTCACAGTTAATGAAATTACAGGAAAAAAAAGATCAAAAATTAATTGTTATATTACAGCCTGCTGAGACCTCACCTGAGGGTGACAATTACTCGAGAGCAATAAAAGAAATGAAAACAACGGAACTGTCTGTTATTCTTGGCAAAATATTCATTGTGAAGTTTTGAAAGGTCACTCCCAGCTGATCACTTTCCTCTAATAACCTTTTGGCAATGCAAACATCTGCAAGCACACTTTGCTTCCAATACCATCAACTTCCTTGTGCTGCCCGCTAGCCCAGAAATCAGCTTCAGAACCGAATACGTAAGAGAGCCTCCTCCCCACGCCCCGGACTCTGGCCCTCCCTTCTGCATGTCTCAGAAAGCAGCAGTGCCTCTCCCTGCCCCACGGCTGCTGAACACTGAGATGTGTGCTGCTACAGGAAGTTTGCTTTCTTATTGCTGGCAAGAAGCCTGAAGCGAATCCTGTGCATTCCCTGCTGAAAAAAAAAATAAAAAAAATTTAAAAAAATAGACTAATTGGCAAGAGCAGGCATTTCAAACAGGCAGCTTCTTTGAGTGTTAGCTTGTTTGAGAATCTCTCCTTCCTTTCTCCCTCATCCCAGGAAGTTGTCAGCTAAATTATTCTATTTACAGTTGTGCAAGCAGTAGTTAATTATAAATCTAGCTATCGATACAGAAAGGTGACAGCACGCCACCGCCTGAAGTAGTGCTATCTGCTTGAAGGAGTCTGTGATGGCTGCTGTTGCGCTAACAAGTCAGGAAAGAGTAGGAAACATCCACACCAGCTTCTCTTCTCTTCTCATGAACACAATGAAAATACCTCACTTCCAGATTGAACAACAGGTCCTATAGTGGGTAGTTGCCAGGAAGAAAAAAAAAAAAAGGTATGGCTGATCCAGATGCAAAAGAAGAAAAAAAGATCTGAAACAAGAAAAGAAAAAACAACAGGAACAATACAGGAGATAAGTGGGGGGCGGGGGGGAGGGGGAGAAGAACAACTTTTACTTGAGAGGAATGCTAAACTTGTAACTGTTTCTCCCCCCCCTGAACTGCTCTTTTACAAGCTGGAACAACAGCCACGGTTTTTTTAAAAAAGAAAAAAAAAAAAAAGAAGAGCCCACAAGCAAAAGCAGTTAAGGAAGATGGAGTCATTATAAAGGAGGCATAAAAGGTATATCCATATTCATGCAATAGTTGTTGGCTGCAAAGTTGAACATTTGAAACTACCTGCCAAAAGTTGCTATCCAAGCTCAGCACAAATCATAACCAAACAATGTAATACCTACATTTAATTTCACATGCCATAAGAGACAGGACTACACATAAGATTGAATATTTATTTTCCCGTAAAGCTGTTTACATGACTTATCTCCAGTAAGAGATACAAAAGATTTATTCGTACAGTCAGGTCTAAATTTTCAGGTTTTCTGGCATACTGTACACATTTCATTTCTTATTCACAAAGACATCAACACACTGACATAAATCTTAGCAATATTTCCTAAGCTATTTTGCGAGCAAAATTACTTCAACAAACTTGAAATCCTAGCTACAGTACTGTTAGAAGGAATAACAATAGCGTACTTTGAAGGTTGAATGATTTCTCCAAGTATCTGCTGGGGCAAAACCAAAAAGACTTGCTCCAGGAAGGCAAACTATGAACGCTGGGCATTTTGAAAACAGCAAGTTGAAAAAACAAGTAGGAAACATAACATGAAACAGTCAAAGTGTCTTAAAAATGTGTATGTATCTCACCGCCATTCATAAGTTTGTCTTAACATGCTCAGTTTGTTCTGCAATCAATACATATATTCACACACATAAACATACACACACACACGTACCACACCATAAAATCCTCCTCATTCAAGCATCCATCATTAACATGTAACCAATAACAAAGGAAAATATAAAGGCTCTGGTGCTACTAGCCAAATGTTTTCTGATTATATTTGAAATAAGCATTTTTAAATACTACTTTATCAAGAAAAACCCTTTCAGGATTACCCTCAGTTGGAGAGCTCTTCCTACATTTCAGATTCTGCTCTCAAAAATAACCAGGTACCAGTTCTACTTGTCTCAGTATTGCAATATATTAATATATATAAATATATTTCTATATTAGAGAAATAATGTTATCAGCCTTAGAAGTATCACTGGGTAGCGGTAAAGTTTGGTACTGGTGTATTTATTTCCCACATCCTTTTCATCAGGAAAAAAAAGTATTATTTCAATATGATCAATGCCATTTTCACAGTGTTCATTTACCACCAGTATTTTATAAAAAGCCTGGTTATACATGACCTACATTACAGAATTACAGAAAAGTTCCTTTGGAATGGATCTCCAGAGATCATCAGATCCAACTGTTCTTAAAAGCAAGGCTTTAAATTAGGTCTTCCAAGGTGTCATCAAGTCAAATCTCAAATATTTCCACAACAAGCAAGACTCCATCACTTTTCTCAGCAACCTATTCCAGGACAAATAATTTTCCTTCTATTCAGGCATCTTACAAAAAAAAAAAAAAAAAAAAAAAAAAAAAAAAAAAAAAAAAAAAAGCACTCCAAATACCAGGAGCAGTACACAAGTTGTTTAATACAGTAAAAGTTTCGCCTTCAAGTTTAAACACACCATACTATTGGATAACACAGGCTAAGTGAGGACTGTGAAAACTCTGTACTGTGAGAACTATCCCAAACTGGACAACTATCATGTCTTAGCACCAGCAGTGCAGCAGACACAGATAGGTATTAGTAGCTAATGCCTACAGAATATTTATTTTAATTAATTACTGCTAACAATATATGTAACTACTCTTTTTCTTTTTATTAAAGACATTACTGAATAATTTGCAATATATTAGTGACCCCTTTGGTGGCTGCCTCTGGCACCCCAAACTGCCAAGGCACACAGGTGTGCATGGGAAGTTCCTGATCACTTGCATACCCTCTCACCACTTCCAGGGACTGGGCTTGCTTCACTCTGTGCAGAGTACAACTTCACAACAGATAAGGCAGATGACTTCCCTGCAGTCTGCTAAAAAAGCAACTGTTCACCAGTATCAGACAGAACACCATGCAACAGTCCAGCTACTTGGGATATAAATGCTGCAGTCAATGACTCTTATATTTAATCATCAGTTGCATCATTTACCCTTCACTGGTGTCCCATCACTTTGTGACAGTCATGCATCTTGAAAGTGTCCTATTTCATATGCATATTAAGTATGCAAGTTCCAGAAGTTAACAGAACATTTAAATACTACAGATGCTATAACCCATAAGGCATGTTTAGCTTCTAACAGCTGGGACAGAACTAACAGGTTTTCTCTTCTAGAAGCAAAACCAAAAAATACCACCTTGAAAGAGAACAGCAACCCATCTTCACTAACAGTGCTAATACAACACAGTAGTACAAAAGTGGAAGTTTCTGAGCAGAATTGTATCTGAAAATGGTGGTGACCACAATGGAAACATGTTGATCTGTGTACAGTGCAACAAGAAACCCTAGTTTGCCTGCAAGTCTTTCTTTTCACAATCCTAGAATGCAGTGTCTCCAAACAAGAGCTCTTCCTTTCTTCTGGTCCCCCTCCCTCTCAAGCCCTTAAGTCTCACATATATTTCAGTACTGCCAGGCCTCTCTCTTTTCTTGCTCAGCTTTCAGTTAGAGGATGCAGAGGGGACACAACAGAGGTAGACCTAGAACCCTAATCAAGAACCTGCTCTCTCATCACCCAGTGGGTACAATAGAATAAGAATCTGCTGAATCCCACACTTTAGGCCTTCCCCTAAGGCAAGCACTAACCCAACAGCCATTTCTGTATGCCAGTCTTTTGATAGCACTTAGCTTAATAAGCAGCAGACCCGGAGATTAACAGAATATGGATGAATATCCACTAGCACATGCTTCAGACAAGAAAACAGTATCAGGAGTTGAATGTTCATTTGATCCAACATTGTTTGGAATCACCCAACAGCACACAAAAAAATAAAAGTACCAAAGAAACAGAAGCTTTCACGTTGCACACTCATTGGGTACCTACTGCCCAAAGAGATCTTAAACAACGAGAGGGAAGAGACCAGTGAAACTGGGCCCGTTGCACTGGCTGACCTCACTTACTGGTGAGAGGCATGTTTGCCGGTCCCCTTGAAGCTACTATCTGAGCAATGCAGTAAAACCGGCTTTTTTTATTTCCTAAGAGAGGACTTCAACCTTGCGTTAGAAGGTACAGCAAACTGTTGCTAAGATTGTTTCTCTCCTTGCTGCCAAAAGCCAATGCACTTCCCTGAGCAACATGAACCATATATAACCAAATAAGACCCCTACACACTTGTAGGCCTTGCAGCTCATGAACATCAGCAGCTCTACAGCTGATCTAGGACTGTGACAGTCAAGTCAACAAAAGTGAACACGGAAACGCATTCTTCAGGGATCCTGTAATGTTTGGCCAACAATCTGCTTGTGTACAGAAAATGTTTAGGATAAGTATGTTAACTTGAGCTTAGAAGTAATTTTACCTACATTAAGAAAGGGGATGAAACAGTTTGGCATTCAAATCAGTGTTTTCTGTTTAGGAATGCTTGAAGTCACAGGAAAAAACAGGGGACAAAAAAAAAAAAAAAACCTACTTTTGCCTTTGATAAATGAGTTGTTGCACTTGACAGCCTCCAAGAAACATGCCAATTTCTCTTTTTCACACCATCATAACACAGCTTATATTTGCCTTTGGCTGCTTTCTTTAGACACCCAAAAGAGAAATCTTAAATATCTCTTCTTATATAAGATTTATTTCCTGGGTAATTAGGAAGAAAAAAAAAAAAAAAAAACACACACACACAGATAAATCGACCTTAGAATAGAACCGGACTCTACTCTAAACAAGTCAAACACCTAAACAGACACTAGTTAACAAGTAACAGAGTTGTAACTGATAGCAGTAACAAAATCTCTCGCTGTTCAAAATACCCCATGATACAGCTAACATCACACTGGGCCTTACAAGATTCTAAAGCCTTCTTGCTAAGCCCTCAGTTCATTAATTAATCTAAACAGATGTTGACAGATTTCATCCATCAGGACTCCTTTTAAGAAGGAGTCAGACTCCTCATTGGTCAACTAAGAGAAGTAGAACATTAAATGAGCTTTTCTTATACAGAAAGGTCATTCAGAATCAGAAATTCTACGTAATTAGCAGCAACTCATTCTAGGTACAAATCGTCTTTATTGACAGTTCTATTCTGAATATACCTGCCTTCATATTCTATTGAATCATGCTATTTGATTACCACAAAACTCCAGCTTTCTCTGAAGTCAAGTGTTTCAAACTACACTTGATTTCTAAACGTGCAACCAGTGACACCTTTACTGTAAAACCAGATGCCCCCCTAATAAACAGAGTTCACTAATTTCCCAGCTTTTAAACAACTTTGTAAATGAAGTCAGTTCAAATTGATTAGAAGAAAATTACTTAACTTTCACGTTACAAATTGTAGTATTTACACCATATCAATATGTAATAATTTTAAAAATAATAAAATTAAAAAA
Source organism: Tympanuchus pallidicinctus (assembly GCF_026119805.1). NCBI lineage: Eukaryota > Metazoa > Chordata > Aves > Galliformes > Phasianidae > Tympanuchus > Tympanuchus pallidicinctus. Next base: position 13,568,346 of record NW_026294769.1, read on the forward strand.
AAATTAAAAACACCTCAATGAAAGAAGAAATTTGCTTTAGCGGTCAGGACAACACAGGAAATTGGAACACTGCTTCCTGCACTTTTGCTCTACACTCATTGCACTCAAGTAACAGAACAAAAATCCTTAGAAAGGCACAAACTTTTTAGAACACTCAGTTTGACACTTGGCTAGAACAGCAAAACAAGTCTCCCATCTTAAATAGTTAGAAATTAAGCATGGATGTTCACTTACACATTACCTAACATACCAATACAGAATTAAATCTTCAAGAACATAGGGGGACAAAAGGAACTGTAAGTGCTGTGTGCTTGATACAACAGGTGATGGCTGTAGGAAAAGCATGATTTCACAACATACAGCTATCCTCACACTAAGCTCATAGATAGCTTGCTGCAAAGTTGCTATGCAGAATGGAAAAGCGTATCTGTAAATAGCTGGGGAATGATTATTTAGTGGTGTTCAACAAAAGCACATACTGTCAACAAAAATAGCCTGTTGCCAATACATATGGAGATGAGCGTCTGTTTCATGTTTTAAAGAAACTTGATGCTGCAACCCTCTGTGTTCAGCCATCACTGATGTTACAATCATCCTCCTTCATCCCAGGGAGATGCTAGCTGGCAGATACAGGGCACTAGCTGAAGGTAGCTTGCAGGTAGCTGGCTCAGTGTTTCTTTGCTGAGTAGTAGCAGCACAATCATCAGCTCTGCCAGCTAGGTGTGCCTTCGTTCAAAGGTTCCAAGCAGCAGGACAATGAAAAATGTAAATATTTATCTGAAAATTAGGAAAGTTATATCTGCCAAGGAAAAAACTAAGAATACACAAACTTTCCCATTATTAAATGCTTCCTACTTACAAAAAAACAAAACAAAACAAAACAAAAAACAACACTATTCCATACAGTTCTAGAGTCCTAACAGTTCCAAGTGTCAAAACACCACCAGCTTCCTTCAGGTAGATTTTTTTTCCCCACATGCACACTTGTGGAGAAATTCAAGATGAACAGCAAACACACAAACAAAGCTGGAGACTAAACTTAAAATCCACTGAACGTAATGAACAGAAAGCTGTAATTAAAACAGCTGTGGAAATATCACTGCCAAGTTCTGAAATCTGTCGTGATTTTTGGTCTCTTGCCACACCAGTAGTGCACCCTGACTGGCACAGTCCCACAGACTCTCTCTGTGCTTATGAAATTCTCTGGCAACTGCTTCAAAAAACAACTAACTGTGTTGCCAAAGACAAACAAATCTAAAAGGAAGAAGAATCAGTTGCTAAAGTTTGTTTAAAAAAAAAAAAAAAATCACACTCCACCATGGCTATAAATTTAAAAAGCACTCCTGTGTACAGTCCCATTTAGCCAGCACTTACAGATCTAGAACTCCTCAGTGATACTTCAAATCTCATTTGCGGAGACACAAAGTACTAATTTTCTCCTCCACCATACAGCTGCTCCCATAATTAAAAATTGTAGTAAGTGTTGACACTCATACAGATGTAGAAATAGAAACCAACTACATACATCCAATACTTCAGATAAAAATACTAAGGTTAAGAAAAATGTGTATACCTCCACAACCAGCCTAAGCTGTGGTGTCAGACTATTGTAGAAAAGGTTTTTAACTAGATTGTGAAACTCACGTATCAGTGAATTCTTAGTAATTTTTTTTAAGATGCAAAACATTGTATTTACATAAACATTCTGCAGGGAAGAAAACTTTGCATTCCTTAATAAACTGGGATCGATCTATAAAAGTACTCCACATAGATGTGATCTCTTTTCAGATACATCCTGAACAACATACAAGATTATTCTGAGAGCACTTATGCTCTACTTAAACTGGAGTTCATCAGTAAGTTTCCACCAAGCAGAGTTTGTGATGCGGTCTTCTGAGGCATCTGAGAAATCCATAGTTAAAGGGGTCACTACACAAAACAGACTGACTGAAACACCAGCTGAGCTTAATGCATCATCCAAATTTGCAGGAGTAAGATTCTAACGGTTGCATCAATGAAAGACTTAAGAGAATTCAGATTTGTAACTGAGTTGTGAATAAACAAGGGTGGAGACCTTAAAATCTTAAGCAAACAACAGTAGTTTAAAGACAGCCAGGTGAAAGAGCAAACTATCAGAATTTAAGACTTCAACAAGATTTAGTTCTAAGCATTGTCTGATAATTAACATCCACTAAAGTTCTAGACCCACAAATATGAAACGAGAGACAACAGATGTTTGAACTATATCCTACTGAGTTAACCCACACTCCAGACCAAAACTTTAGTCAAAAATTTTAACAGAGGTGCTTTAATAAAGCTTTGCAGCAATCATTGCAGGAAGTATATGTGAAAACTAGAAATTGTCCCATTCTATACACAAGAACACAAAGCCAATCAAGATGACTTGTGCTCATGAGGTTGCTGCAAAGATGCCTTTCTTTTCTAAAGCAAACGTGGACTAACACATTCTAAAATAATAGCATGGCAATAAGGCAAGCTGTACTTTAGCATGTGCTAGCTGATCTTCAGCTTGACTAGAGTACAGCCGGCTTTATCTGCAGACTGGAGACTTTGAGTGTGCTCTTTAGAGCATCAGCAACACATTTGAGAAAGCATTCCCTTCCAGGCAAATTAATATAGCACCGATGCAACCACAGCAACCAAAAGATCCCTGTTGAGTGCTTAACTCTAGGTACACATCCAAGCTTGCCTACAGCCAAAAGTGGTGGTTCTACTTGTACCATTATGGTTCAAGAACTTCCATCTACTATATGCAAAAATCTAAAATAAAACTAGGGAAAACATTTCTTACTAACACAGATGTTGAAATAAAAGCTGATCACAGATTTATTCAATACTTGGGATAGAAATACTAAGCTTAAAAGGAAAAAAAAAAATATATCAAATCCCAGAGACCAGGTCTCCGCATAATCAGTGCTAAGAGCTGGGAGATGCCCAGTACTGAACAATGGGATCCATATTCACAACTGCAGGCAAAACAACACAAGTGGTACAGAACAAAAACCCACACGGATACAACTCACAGCTCACACTCCCAACTTTGATTCATAAAATGCGTCACTCCACAGAATGTAACCGTCTCACAAAACTTGCTAGGGAAACAGCCCTGGTTACTCATCACAGCTGGGTGTTACAAGCTGCTTGTTTTCCATAACTCCACACAAGCAGCCCAGCATTTGTCTGAGAGCAGAAGGAGAGGGCAGCAGGAAATCAGTGAACAAGATGCCAAATCAGAATCACTTTAATACTTTTAAGTGCACCTAGAACATCATTTCACTTATTACTGAAATACTTAAGCATTGATTTCACTTTCTCATAACTGCCCTTCTTTCACAGCTATTTTACAAAAGTCTTATTCAGTCCTGGTTGGTAGTGCACATAATAAAGAGACTTGAAAATAAGCTTTTTGATAAATTTATAGCTGTAGCTTTACTTGGTGCACATGGCATGATGTCCTTGTTATGTTAGGTACTGTGGAGGTACCCAGCCCTGGTAATACTGCTGGCACTCAAAGCTGCACCAAGCCAATTGGAACTACATTTCCAACAACAAAAGTTGAAGCATTTTATGATTTGCACCAGTTTTACCACTTCTCCTTCAGAAAATCAAAAATAATAATGAAACATCATAGTTCATCTCAATTCAGAAATAAAGCATTTTATCATCCTTGAAAGTTCACGCAAACTCAAGGAAGAATAAATAATCAGTTTTATATTGCATTAAAACAGAACAGCAGAGGAAAGCAATAACTACTTTTTGTATATCTAATTGCTTTTGCCTTACAGAAAGCATAGTACACTAATTTTGTTTTCACTTCTAACGAGGAAAAATCCCTCCTGTACAATTTTACTGCCTACTTTGGTAACACGTGTACAATTATGAACTAACAACATCCCTGTAACTGTTAAATTACTATTAAATACTACATAGCATTGATAAATACTGATTGTCTGACTAGCCTTATAATGCACAGCTCACCAAGCTGAGTTAGGAAAACAACAGCTGGATGTTGATAAATCTGGTAAAAAGCAAGTGACTGTGTCAATGGTAACTACATCATCTCCTGAAACACATTCAATTGATTGATGCAAGCAGGCATACAACATACTACTTTGCTGTATTTCTGCTCTGTGATGTAAGGAATGGTACCTGTTTATCTTTTGGCAAAGCAGCAACTTCCAAGAAGCCCTGAATTCCTTCTGCTAGAACATTGATTATACCCTTTTAGCTTGAAGAGTTCCTCTAAATTCTAGATTCTGAAATAATTTCCTCAGCTTGTCTTTTAGCCATGCTTCGCAGCCTGGGATACTCTTTTTCTCTCTCTACCATATGTTGCTGTAAGTGCTTGTATGAAACCTAAACTTGTCAGGAGAGGAAAATGATAACAGTTATGGCTAACATGGGAGATTAACGGATACCTGGGCCAAGTATGAGCTTCGCTATTTCCTGTGATTTCTATTTTGTCTGTAAAACTCCGTTACCTGTCCAAATCCTTTTAATCTTCCTACTGAAAAGAGATTTTGAGAATTTATACAAGGGAGACCTAGTCACAGAAATCATCAGAGTAGTCCAATTATAGTTATCTTCATTTCAGAGGCAATCAGATGCTGGCTTCAAATTAAGCGGTCTACAGCTGGCAGAGGTCCATCACACTCCTCATTCGGTTCTATGTTCTCCTGTTAAACCAACGATGAGAGGATTCTTATCTAATATAGACCCGTAAAAGGAGTGTTGTTACCAGACATGAGGCATGAAGAGACAGCAACACCACGTGAGAACAGACTGTCCTAGAATTGCAGACATGGGCCATGCCTTAGCCAAAGCCTGAAGAATTATCAGCATGGTGAAAATACAGATACATATCTTCATTTCCCCCAACTTTTTTTCTTGAAAGTTTTAAAATACCTCCCATGTCTTATTGAGAATTTGTATTCTTACTGTATGCCCAGAACCCAGATTTCACTTAGGCTTCTTAAACATCTAAGCCAAGTGCAAGTGAGACTCACAAGATGAAGTAGAGCAGAGCACTGAATGCCTGCTGCATCACAGAGACTCACAGCATGGCTGAGGCTGGCAGGGCCCTCTGGGTCTATCTGTGCTCCAGCAGGAACACCCAAAGCAAGGTGACCAGGCCACACCCAGGCAGCTTCTGAAGATCTCTAAGGAGACCCCACAAGCTCTAGACAGCCTGCACCAGTGCTTCATCTCTTACACAGCTCACAAGTGCTGCCTAGTGTTCAGAGGGAACCTTCTATGTTGCAGTTTGCGCCCACTGCCTCTTGTCTTGGCACTGTGAACACTGAAAAGAATTTGGCTCCATTTTCATTACATCCTCTCTTCAAATACTTATAGATGCTGCCGAGGTTCCCCCTGAGCCTCCTCTATTCTAGGTTAAGTCCCAGCTCTCTCATAGGAGAGATGTTCCAGTCTCTGCACCATCTTGGTGACCTTATATTCAACTCTCTCCATTACATTCACATCTTTCTTCCACTGTGGGCCCCAAAACTGGATACAGCATTCCAGCTGTGGCCTCACCAGTGCTCCTAAGGTTTGGAACTTTCTCTTCAGTCATCTTGGTTCAGCAGATGGGAATCCTTTGTTTCCATTACCCATTCACAATACTCAGAAATCTACAACAAAAACTAGCAAATATGCCTGACCAGACTTCAGCACAGCTCAAGCCACTGAGTTATGTGAAGAAACATCTGTATTTTCCTTTTGGAAAAAGATTCTTCAAGGTTTGTATCTAATTCACATACAGGAAGAAAACAAAATTAAGACCAAAAAGCCTCATAAGGCAAGCTACAAGAGAATTTTTCATATACTATCAGATTTCCTATTATTTCAAGTAGCACTTTACGTGCAAAGATGTGAAAGAAAAACAAATGGAATACAAAGCCCTATAGAGGACACATGACAAAGTTTAATATTACAATGCTAATAATAGAAATTAGAACACCCTGTAATGTTCAGTACAAGCTGATATGAAGCCAATGGTATCTTAGAGTACGGGAAGACTAAATTATCTCAAGAGAAGTCAGGATGGAACTTGCAGCACATCTGTTACTCCACTCCTATGCCTCCACGCCTGCTCCTTCCCTTCAGCAAACACCCCAACAGAAAACATTAACCCACCTCTCATTAATTCACACTTGTCATGAGGTAAGTCTGTACACACCTTGGGCTTTTCTGGGCCTTGATAACAAGAAACACAGCAGCTAATGAAAAGCATTCAACTCCAAAACAGAACCACAGGCAGTGTTTGTGGCTGACACTAACACTTTCACACAGCTTGGGCTAGGCTGCTTGGTAGACTCCAGGCTGTAGTTCCATGCAAATAACTGAAAAATGCCATTCTCTTGCTTTTCCACTTCAACGCAAACTTGTCAGTAAATATTATATGGTCTGATTTTGGGTGGTCCTGTGCAGAGCCAGCAGTCGGACTCAATGATCCTTACGGTTCCTTTCCAACTTAAGATGTTCTACAATTCTATGACCACGCAGTGTCCTTTCTGACTGTCTCAGTTCTCATCTGTACGGCTGTAAAGTGTATGAAATTCTTTCGTACAGGAAAACATGGCACAAGATTCCAATAAAACCTACAATGGGCACTCCAAATAATAAGGTTGGTAACAATTATCCTCCTGAACCATTAAAACTCTGTTTCCTTTTAACTGCTCAATTTGTAATGGGTAAATAGTCCCATAAGTGGGTGCTAGCATTTGAGTACACACCAAACAGCTGTGCACCGTATCTGCACTCAGTCCACCCCACAGAATTCAGCATTGGTGGTTTCTGCATACAACACTTCCAGTGTAAGGTTACTCATGTAGTGTCGGTGAACAGCTATCTACCCATCAATACAGAAAGTAGGTCACAGCTTACAAACGTACAGACAACCGTCTCTATTAAGTATTGATTATTAAGAAAAACCACCCAAGATTTTCAACATTTAGGCACAACTTCAGACGAGTGGAAGAGAGAAAAGCAACATTTACCATGTGACAACCTTCAAGCATAGACAAGAAAGCAATGTCACCACCACCACACCAGCTTTCCCGTTATCATTTTCTGCACTCAGCATCATTGTCAACACACTGATAATTTCAGAACCAAGAAAACAGAACGATAATTTAAGAAGCAGTTATGTAGCTTCCTGGATATGCCACTACATTACAGCGTTTGCTTAAATGCAGTCATATGACTGTCCTAATTTGCACCAGAAGTATTCTGGAGGCTGAGTGCAAACAGCAGTTCTTGTTAAGTACAACATGTCATTGTGATAGTACCCAAAAGTTCTGCTCTGAAACACAAGCTCCAGTCCTCCAGTCCTCAGACGTGCAAAAAAGGTGATAACAGGCACCAAATAAGCTCTTCTTATATCTCAGAGGGAGATGACAAGTGCTAAGAGATTTTCCAGGAAATCATCACCAGTAATTATTACAGTGCTTTATGATACAAAATTCACTTCATTTGAAGAAACAAACAGTTTTGATTATCTGTTTTATTCAGCGTGCTTTGAAATACTTGGAATATCACATTTCTCTTACGAACTATAAAACAAAGATGAATCATAGAATCATTTGAGTTGGAAGGGACCCTTAAAGGCCATCTAGCGCAACTCCTCTGCAGTGAACAGGCATACTTACAACAGATCAGGGTGCTCAGAGACCCACCCTGCCTGACCTCAAGAGTCTCCAGGGATGGGGCATCCACTACCTTTCTAGGCAACATTTCAGTGCCTCACTACTCTGATTGCAAAAATCTTCTTTCTCCCGTCCAATCTAAATCTCCCCTCTTTTAGTATGAAATCATTCCCCCTTGTCCTATCATAACAGACCGTGCTAAAGAGTCTGTCCCCCCCTTTCTACTTACAGTCCCCTGCTTTAGACACTGAAAGGCCACTCTCAGGTCTTCTCTTCTCCAGGCTGAACAGCCACAGCTCTCTCAGCCTGTTCTTGCAGGAGAAGCGTCCCATCTCTTGGATCATTTTTGCGACTCTCCTCTGGATGAGCTCCAACAGGTTCACACCTCTCCTGTACTGAGGACTCCACAAGCGGATGCAGTTCTCTAGGTGAAGCCTCACCAGTGCAGAGCAGAGGGGCAGGATCACTTTCCTCACCCTGCTGCCCATGATTCCCAGGATGCAGTTCACTTTCTGAACTGCAATGGCACACCGCTGGCTGATATTCAGCTTGTCATCCTCCACTAACCCCAAAGCCTTGTCAGTACCAGACCTATCTCTCACCTGTACACCAAGATACTTCTGCCACAAGACAGCACAATAGCATACCAACATCAGAAAAATCATTATTAATTTCATCAGTAAGCCCTTTCATGCAGGTGATCAGACAGACCTTTTCCCTCCACATTCCTTTCGGTAAGGGTTTCCCTTCGGACCAGAGCCACCAAGGCAGTAGGGGCAACGTGTTCCCCCCTGGTTTCAGATATATCTACACGCATATTTAAAGTGAAAGCGCATCTCTATCCCACGGCAGCATAAGTGCGCCTACTCCAAAGACACTTCTTATCAATAACTTTTCTATTCAACAGCACACAACTTTAACACCTCTACCATACACCTTTCTAGAGCAAAGACTGTTTGGGGCAGCAGCATTTAGCATTACCAAAGCACTAAGTTACGCCGATCCGTGTTACACAGGTATGAGAGCAGAAAGAACAAACGGAGCGGTGCCCCAGCCCCAGCACGGCGGGAGCTCAGTAGGAGAAGGTGGGACAGAGACAGCCGAGCCTGCGGAAACCCAGCCCGCCCCACTGCCCCGTCGCGGCGCAGGGCCGAAAGGACGAAGGGCAGCGGGCGGAGCCCCGCCGCGCCCCGAGCCGCCCGCTGACAGCCGGCACCGCGCTCGGCACCGCGCTCAGCCCCGCTGCCCGGAACAGCCGCCGCTCTCCAGCGCCCGCCCCGCGGAGCCCGGAGCGCAGGGCACGGCAGCCCCGACCACCCAGTTGCGCCCCGGCAGCGCCAACTTTTCCCGCGACCGGCTCCCGCCCAGCCCGGTACCTGCCTCGCAGCCACTCCCCCGCCCCCGGGGGCGCGGAAGGCCGTTGCGGCCGCCGCCACGACGAACACCAAAGCGAGCAGGTGCGGAGCGCGGCACCGCCGGGACCGCCGCCGCCGGCTCCTGCGCTTTGGGCTGGGCGGGGCGGGGCGGGGCGGGGCGGGGCGCGGCGGGGAGCGAGGACGCCCGCCCGCCCGCCCGCTACCGCCTCCTAGCGGGGAGCGGCGACAGCTCCGGTCGGGCCCCTATCCTCATCGGCTGCACTCGGAGAGCTTCGGCTCTTTCCGCAGTTTCCGGGAGAAGCGCGGCCGATGTCCTGCGGCCGAGCGAGGTGCGATACCGCCGGACGGGACTTGAGTGAAACCAAGCTGTGGGGCAGCGGTCGCTCCCACAGCTGTACCCCAGATTCGGGGCACGGGGGAGTCTCAGTGCTTGCTGCCCACGGGGAGACCACGTTGGCTGCCCCGCTAGGCAAGGATCTGACTAATCGATGTCCTTTTGTCTCGCCTCCTCATCCTACCATGAGGTGAACTTGTGCCCGCAGCGCCAGCAGGCTGCCCGGGATGCCAGGTGTGGGCACGCTGTCATGCAGAAATGTGGGCTCCAGCCCTGACAGCAGCCGATTGTGTCAGAGCTGCTCTGCACCACGCTAATTAGCTGTGCCTTTCAGCAGAGCTAATTAACTGGAGCAAGGTACCTCCATGGTCAAGCAGGCCGGTGGTGTGTTTTTTCCAGTGGCAAAGCTGTTCGAAGTTTCCAGATGCTTGTGCCTGCCCTTGTGGCACAGTTGTGCTAATGCAACTCTTCAGTGAGATTAGTTCCAGCTTACATGCACCAAAACTCTCTTTAAAAATGTGTGCAACTCAGATATCACTTAAAAAAATACACGGTATTGCAATGATCTGTTGTGGCCCCCGTCCTCAGATATCTCTGTTAGCAAAGGAGTGGGAGTAGGGAAGAGGTGAACAAGAGACAGAGCACCGGAGAAAACAAAGGACAAAGAATCTTAGAATCATAGAATCAAAGAATTATTAAGGGTAGAAAAGACATCTAAGATCAACAAGGCCAACCACCAGCCCACCCTTGAACCACAGAATATCTCAAGTTGGAAGGGATCCATGAGGATCATTAAGTCTAACTCATGGTTCCATACAGGACCATCCAGAATCCAAAACCTATGACTTAGAGCATTGTACAGACATTGTACAGACATTCTTCAACTCCAGCAAGTTTGGTGCCTTGACCACTGCTCTGGGGAGTCTGTTCCAGTGCCCAACATGAGAGAGAAAAGCATGTCTGTTCATCCCTTGATGTGGCTGTGTAGTCTTTCAAATTTCAAAACTACCCCTCCCACTGTGTACAAATACACTTACAATGGAGATGTGGCTCTCCAAAATGCATCACTCATTTTCCCACTAGGGACAATGCACAGTCGCTACCATGGTTGGCTCCCAGGGCTTCTAAGAGTCAAAGCAGGTTCCTCTGGGCAGTTCTGTCCTGGTCTTGCAAACATGCTTGTTGGCACCTATCTCAAAGAGCCATCTTTCCAGAAGACTTCAGCAAGGAAGCTGTCTAATAATCTAATCTCTCTCCATCTATAAAATGTGTACAAGCATAACTTTCCACACATTTACATCCTGATAAAAATAAGTCATAGAATCATAGAACCACATAATGTCTTGGATTGGAAGACTTCCAATCTCCTGCTGTGAGCAGGGCTCCCACTCATTGGGTCAGGCTGCTCAAAGCCCCATTCAACCTGGCTTTGAACGCCTCCAGGGATGGGGCATCCACAGCTTCTCTGGTCAGTGCCTTGCCTCCCTCTGAGTAAAAAAATTCCCCCTAGCTTCTAAATATCCCCTCTCCTAGTCAAACACCATTCCCCCTTGAAGTTAAAAGGCTTCATTCTAGTTCTGAGGCTCGAAGCTCGTCTCTGGGATGTGAGAATGTTCAGCTTGAGAATGTCAGTGTTTGGAGAGAAGCCCTGACCCTTCCCATCCAGATCAGCTCATCAGCATCAGCCCAGAACCTCCTCTACATCAGTGAGGAATATAGCCCTCTGACACTTTGCATTCCATGGAAGGAAGCTAAACCTGCAGGCATAAAGCTTTGATCTTGGAAAGCACATTCCCAAATTTCTTGGTTGTGTGAAAAGGTAGAGATCTCTGTACAGATCAAGAACAGGGAAGAAAAGAATGAGATAACTGCATATTCTGCACACAGGCTGCTGCAGGATTGCTGCTGAATTTGTCCTGACAGCAGTACATCTCTAGCACCATGTGTCATGTCACCTAGTCACTTAGTAAAAAAAACATATTTGCATGTGAATGTTCCTACAGGTCACCTACTTCTTAAAGAACTAAATTAGATTTAATACCAGTTCATTACCTGTAGTTAGTATAGATAAGTTCTCCGATTAGGTTGACCACATGGCTGCACCTGCACTTGCAGTGATAGAAGCAGCTGAGATGGAAGAGAAGGCCACCTATTTAAGCTGTGTAGCTGGGCTATGCTACCCTTTGGAGCTGATGAATCTGCAGCTGGACTTGGCAGCTTAGGCTGGCTTTCTTTCATCAGAGTTAGCAGTTGAAGAAAGAATGGAAGGAAAAAGTTCCTGCTATATATCTTCTAAATGATCACTGCTCAAGTGTGGCTTAGATGGGGGTAAATCCCAGAGCAGGATCTTAGATAGGTATAAAATGACACTTAGTTTCCCTTTTTGGACAACCTAGGAGAAATAAATGAGTGATTCAGAAAAGAAGGCTAGTTGGGGAAAGTTACAGATTTGTCCAGGGATGGTCACAAGGCAAGAAGACAACTGTTCTCATTTACATGCAGCACATGAGAAGGACACCGATCCCGTGTTCTCCATGACCACTGGGGTTGGGATGCAAGCAGATTGATTCACAGCAAAGTCTTGCTAGACATAAACCAGTCAAGCTAGGCAAATGATGGAACCTCTTTCAGGACATTTTTAAAGTGTGGCTTAAGTAAATATCCCGTATCTAAGGGATGAGCATTAATTAGAACCAAGTAGGAAAAAAAGACTGCCTGAGGCCTCTGTCAACCTATGTGGAGGAAAAACACTTTCAGATTGTGTTGTCAAGGCCAGCAAGCCTCTCATGAGTAAATACATGTACATACATACATACATGCATACAGGCTTGCAGAAGCTCATCAGACAAATTTCAGATAATTTCTTTTAAATCAGTGAAAGACTCCTTGCTGAAAAAATCATGGACAAGCTAGAGGCCCTCAGTAGATACTTCTGAAGAGGTGATTTGTTTGTTTTTAGATAGCGGTTCTTTATCCTGACTCTCTTCTTGGAAGAGGCTGTGGCTTATACTTGCTTGAACTCAGTTCAGCCTGAGGGAGAAACCCATGATGGGAAACTTCATCCTAATAATTAAACTTCGGTGCAGTTGTTACTGAAGCAAGGTCTTTATAGATAGAGCTCTGGACACTATGGTCACCTCTGCCTTATAGATACATCTGCAACATGCATGCGTGGGTTAAGTTTCAGTTCAGTTCAGTCCCAGAGGTACTGAGGTTCTAGCAACTGTCCTTCTCCCAAGTTTAGCAATACATTTTTAAGTCTCATCTTCTTACATAAACCAACAAATGAGGTTTCAAAAAAAAACTCAACAAACCAGTAAGTGACTTAAAGTAAGTTCACACGATTGGCAAATACCAGTGTAAGAAAACACAGAGTAGGAGCATGTACACAGGCAGGGAATGCTGCCCAGCATTTAGACAGCAGTGTGTCTGGCCAAAGCAATTAATGTGCTTACTGGATCTTTGTGATGTCATTCTCCTCCCTCATTTCAGCTGTGATTGTCAGGCATTGGCTTAGAGGCACATATGAAGATAATCCATGCTGTATGTTGACTCATGAAATATGCATCATTCAATATTGGTTAAACAAAGGTAAGAGAATATGAAAATGCAGACGCTGAGAATGCACCAGCGGTGTTTCATTTAGTTCTAAGTACTGAAAATGTTCCAGACTTTAAAATGATGGGAAACAGTGAAAGCACCATCAACTTGGTCAGTCACACGAAAGCAAAACGTTGTAGATTAAGATATTTTGCTGAGAAAATGCTGTGTGTGCACACATACAGAAAATTAAGTGACAGCTTAAAAACTCTTTACCTCTACTTTGATTATCTGATCAATAACTTGGTGAATATATATTTACATTATGTTTACAGCCTTTCTGTCACTGAGAAGCATACTTCTCAAACGATCTTTTTGGCTTGTTCTTTCTTTACTCTGCCTTATGGACACTCCATGATTTCATGTTATCTGTCATCTATAAAGACAATGGGAGGTGTTATTATAACTCCTGTTTTTCTTGCATTTTCCTATAACAGTATTTCCCTTCTCCAGGTTATATGTTTTTAATTTAAAAAAAAAATGCAATTCATAGGAAAGGAGTGTTGGATAATTTTTGCTTTGTCTAAAATTTGCAAATGTTTTACATTTAACAATTAATCATGAAAAGCATATTTAAATGGCTGTTATTTAAATGCATACAATATATATACTTAATTCAACTGCACAGGAGAAACAATGTAGCCCTAGCTAATTTTCTGTAAAAGGTATTTTGTTTCTTGCAAAATTACCACTCCCTAAAGTATGGCGGGAGCGTATTTTACATTCTGTATCATTTGAATTTGAGAAGGAACACTGCAGAAAACTGCTTTAATTGAAGTGTGAAATGTATGGGATTGAGCCTTTAGGGAGCACTGGGCACTTTTCTCATCATTCTGGTTGACAGATTTGCATGATGTGGGTGGGGAATGTTGTTGATCTGGCTGTCCATTTTAATTTTGGGCCAGTTGTGGCAGCTTGAGTGTGAAGCATGAGAGCAGCTTTAAAGAGAAGGACAAGTATGGGAATAGACACTGTGCTGAAGACCAAAAAAGGTAAAATTGCACCATTTACACAAATTTAAGCCAACTCAGAATATCATAAACTGCAATACTTTGTACTTTATCTCCTGTATTGAATAATTCCCATGTCTTCTTTGGCTTCCTGTTTCACATGAATATAAACAATCTGGAGAAAAATCCTTAAACTTAACACATGCCTTTCCTAGTTCTTTGAGAAGTGCAGCTCTGAATTTAGCAGGAGACAAGCAAGCCTCAATGAGGGGACTTGATGTGTCCTCTGAAGGGAAAAAAAAAAAAAAAAAAAAAAAAGTCTATTTCACCATTCTGATTCACATGGGAATGTATGCTAAACCTAACCTGCCTGCCATCAGATCATCAATGCCTTTCTGCTGCTGAATTTCCTATCAAATCATTCCATTTAAGAGGAGTCTCTGAATTTGTTGCTACATGCACATCTAATGTTACAAGACTAGGAAAACGGAAGCAAAAACAGCTCCACACCTGCTCGTTTTCTGAGAATCTTACTGCTCGGAGTTTTTAACTGGGTAACTGCTAAGGTCTGATTTTGGGGTGGTCCTGTGTGGGCCAGGAGCTGGACTTGACGATCCCAAGTCTACCTTCCGACTTGGGTTATTCTATCATTATATGAACTGCTCTTGCTGCATTGCTGGTAATACGGTTGTAATTGTTGTGAAAACCAAAGCCTCCTTCCAGCAGATGGCATATAGACCAAGTAATGGCAAGAATGTTTCTGTGTTATTTGGCATCCTTACACAAATGGAACAAGTAGCCTCCCCTTTTGCCATGTTATCGTACCACAGTGTTCATTAATGCTGTCAAAAATGGAAAAACTCAGCTCCCACTTCCCACCCACTCCCCATCCCCTGACAAGGAAACCGTATGTTTCGGGAAATGAGTAATAGAACAGCTCCTTTCTGAAGGTCACCAGAAATGAAAAAGGAAAGAAAAAAAAAAAAAGTAACTATGTTTCTTTCAAGAGACTGTTAATGAAAAGTGCAAATGCCTCAGCATGCTCATATTCAGCATAATTCAATCCAGGGTTATCGTGTACCTAAGGGGAGAAGCCAGAAAGAACTAGGTCTAGAGTCTGGGGATCAGAAGGCAGCAGCTTGTCTACACTAATTGATTTCCAGACTGGTATTATAAAAATCTGTACAGTGGAAATACTAATGAGGCCCTACTTCGGCGGGGAGAAGAAGTTCTCACAGCTTAGCTATAAGCTTTCGGTAATTATGAGGTGTTGCACTCCAGGTACTGAAGGCATAAAGCAACTTGAGTGGTTTTCTTGCTACAAGCCATCCAAACATACCTTGTACTTTTTGGACATAACTGTCTGGCTCTGTAAGCAGACTCTGTTAAGGGAATTAAAACCTGGATGCTGCAGCATTGAATTTAAAGGTAAAATCAGGACTGCTATATGCAGCTTTTGTGCTGCCTTCTTAGAAAGAGTGGTGAGGTATTGGAACGGAGTACCCAGGGAAGTGGTGGAGTCACCATCCCTGGAGGTGTTTAAGGAAATAACAGGTGCAGTATTTAGGGACATGGTTTTGTGGGCAATAGCAGTTGTAGGTGGACAGTTGGACTAAACGATTTTAGAGGTCTTTTTCAACCTTCATGATCCTTTTCTATTCCTTGATTCCATAGAGTACACAGGAGACGTTTTCCAGCTCATGTGGCATTGAAAATCTGCCAGCACACTGAATTGATAATGCTTGGCCAACAAATTCAGCAGGGAGATGCTGATGCTAGTGGTGGGA